>NW_010164494.1:51825-57212 GCF_000695765.1 Mesitornis unicolor | reverse complement strand
CAGAGCCCAGGTTCCTCTTTTGCAACCCGTGTCGAGAGCCGGGTCGACTGGCCAGCAGCCCATAGAGTTCACCGGTGGGGCAGGGCCACCTGAGCAGTGGCTGGCCCCGGAAAAAGTGTGGCAACCGGGCGGGCTGAAGAAGCTGTGACACTGGGCAGTGTGTGCTGGAGCAGTTCATGAGTGAGGGAACTGTGACCATGGGCAGACCCATATTGGACTTTTGAGGACGTTTTCCCCTATGGAAAGGGGGCCATGTGGAAGCAGAGAGAGGCTGGGCGGATTCTTCCTACTCCTGAGAAGCACATGGCGTGAAAACCGACTGCAACCCCCACTCCCATCCCCCTGCGCCTCAAGGCAAAGGGGGAGGGGGAAGGTGAAGAACCTAGGAACAAAAGCTGAGCCCGGCAAGAAGGGAGGGGTGGGGGGAAGGTGTTTTGATTTTAAGATCTGGTTGCATCTCCCATTGTTCTACTCCGATGCTGGTAACAAATTAAAATGGTTTTGTTTTTATTCCTTATGATGAGTCTGTCTTTTGCCTGTGACCTTTTTAAGTGGCAAGAAGCCCTTCCAGTCCTTATTTTGACTAGCTTTTTTTGGGGGCATTGTGGTGCTCAGTTATGCACTGGGCCTAAACCACGACACAGGTATGAAAATTGAATCACAATAAGGGACACTGAAGCAGGGATAATCCACTTTTTTACTGACATCTGTCTTATAGCTTGGGTCACATTTTACACAGAGACTGCTCACAGTGAAACCGACTGAGTGGTAGGTGACAAATGGTGGAAAGACTATCTACTAAATTCAAGGATTAGTAGACATTTTTCTGCCTTGGTTCACAAAGGTGCCTACCTGTGCCACTGGTATTTTGGACATTGATTACAGACTGGAGCACTAGAGGTAACTGCATTGAAAGTGAGGGCAATATGTCATCAGACATAACTGGTGATGGATGGTCTCCTGCCACATGGCAGGAATCTAACAGAGTGTCTACACAGTGAGGCTCAGCACAGTCCCAGACTAAAGTCAGGGGCCTAGAGACAGGTAAGGAAGTGCTGGTGTCAGCTGAAACATCCAGAGAGCTCTATAGACACCAAGGAGGAGAGTTAGCTCCCCTGCAATGTTCACAACTGGGAGAGATATCAAGCACAGGGATGCCAGAGCCATCCCACAGGGTCTGCCAGCAAGGAAGGTATCTCAGAGCTGCCACTTGGCATTTCTATGAGACTCGGATGCAGAACCTGAGCACATTTCTGAGCACATTTCTGAGCACAGACCTGTAGCTCTTCCTCTGCCTAGTCAGTCATTAAAGGATTTGGCCTTCAGTTACAGAAGCTAGGGATTAGGTGATCCCTAGCCTGCGGGAGACCAAGCAGACAGCTCCTGTGTTCCAAGAATATCCAGATAGCTGGCACAGGGTCTGCCCATAAGAGCTAAGTCATGTACATGAAACCGAAAGGAAAGAAGCCAAGACTTACACTGCACTGTCTGGAACTTGCAAGTCAGTAGGAGGAAAATCCTATGATCTGTCTTCTCCATAGACTATCCAGTTGTCTGTCATCATGAAAAATGAATGAATTCAGTGTACTCTTACTGTCATGCCCTTACACAAGTGTATAAGTTTTAGTAAAATTCAATACAATTCAACAAACCAGGCTCTAGAGAGACCCTAGGTGTTTTATGAATTTCTCAGGAGAGAGATATCCTAATCAGCAAGTATAGTAAATATGTGATCTTGCTGTGCATTCTCAGTGGTAGAACTTGGGGAGTGTGAGGCAGGATTTTCCCCAAAAACTTGTAACAGCTGGGACAAATTGATGACAAGCAGCCTTGTAGAGGTTTACCTGAATACTACAGAATTTAGACTTCATCATTTCGCTCAAGCGACACATTCGATTTTTAAGTGTTTTGCTGATTTCCTAACTGTACCATAGACAGGAATCATTTTGGTCCACTATTGCTGCCAGTGGAACATGTAGTGGCAGCATTATTGCTCTACAGAAGATGTGAATTTCTGAAATGCTTCAGAAACAGTTCAATTTTACCCAGCAGAAATGTGTTTCAGACAAAACCCAACATTCAGTGAAACTCAATTTCCTTTTCCCCTCCATGGAGAATATACAGTAGCATCAAAGGGACCCATTCACGCTCACAGAGGAAAAAAAACAACTATATCTGTATATTGGAACCAGGTGGAGGAAAGCCAGCCTTTATATAAATGTAACATCTGTGGCTCACTCTCTGAGCTGCAGAGAGTGTGCATATGCTGAGGACATCTGACCAGACACGTAACACGTACAGAGCTAAAAGCATGCACAGCAAGCCTGTATAGCATTGTATTAGAAGTTTCTGTCTCAGCACAGTATGTTCAAGTAAAGAGAAGACATCCCAAAATACATTTCATGTACTAAAAAAAGTTATGTAGGTAGGCTCACAAGGTAAGTTTTATTCCACCTTCTGAGGTGTGTTATGGTCTTTATGTTAAATTTTGAATAGAAGGAATTTGATGTGGGATGAAAGATTTGAATAGTCCTAAGAATAGAAGAAGGCATTATTGGGTAATTTGCCTCACCATCTCTTTTACAATCCTATTTCTTAAACATCCCCCACCTGTGCTCCTACCATGCCATGAAAAGTTGGCTGACATTTTCCACAGTGCTTTACAAATGCAGCAGAGTAAGAAAAGAGCAGAACAGATCTGCAATTACAACCTACTGTATTTCAAGACACTTTAACACAGGTAACTGCATGCCATAACTTACTGAATCCTAAATAAATCCCTTTCTTGATCCTCTGAGGATTACTGAAAATCCAAATAAACCATCTGGCTATTACACATTCATTTGCCTAGCAAGTATTTTGGATGTCCTCCCATTAATATGTCATTTGAAAGAATATTTAGTTCAGTGGGAGATGGAGCGTCACCACACAGGTCATGCCTAAATCAACAGAACAGCTTGTCTCTCTCATAGCCAATCTATGTATAATTGATTTTCAGCATCCACATTCAGCGAAGAAAACGGTTTCTTTGAGAGATTCGAGTGCCACATTTCACAGCTCTCTACGCACAACTTTGGGTAAGGTCCATCTTCCAGTGCTAAGGCACCAGTGAAAATTATATATTGCAGCATTTTCAGATGATGTTCTACCTACTGCAGCTGTGCAAAAAGTCGTAAAACAAAGTTAGAAAAATTATAACTGAGTTATTAAAACCTGCTTTCAAGCTCCTGTATTCAAATGACTTACACCAACTGTCACCCACACAGCACCATGTTCAGTGTTAGTGAGAGGTGTTAAGCAGACTTGGTTTGTTGTTCTTCCTCTGAACATTCTTGGTTTTGGGAACAAAGAAATTCCCACATAAGTTGAACATACGAGCAGACATTTAACATTAACACCAGTCTGAGGTAATTTCCATAATAGCAAACTGCCATATGATACCAGCTTAGGCCACATTACTAGAGCTGAATTACACAACATCAGTGTGTATTTTGGATTCCAGTCTGATTATAAGTCTTAGCACGTAGCTGCTTCATTGCTAACAAGGCATCACACCATTTTGGTACAAACACCCATAAAACTGCAAAGTATCTGAAATAGACTGGGCAGAAATCTGTGGGGTTTGGATTTTCCAAGCTCACTCACAGATAATGATGCAGATACATGCACAGATCCTTGGAAACAGCCTCGTTGTCAAATATGCCCTCGAAGAGAGGAACGTTGCATAGCCATGATACTGCACCCCTCTTTGGAAGAGAGGGCCCCTGGATAATGCAAGCTATGGAGAGGGATCACCAGGGCACTTTTCCCTCATCATTCTGCTAAACCCACACTTGAATCTGCTCCAGCTGCTAACAATGTCAGTGGAAATGCTTCCTGTTCTTTCATCAACCATGGGATTATGTGAAAAGTGCTTTTCCTCCAAAGACCAAATGTTCTTGAACAGTTTTGTTGTTGTTCAGTTTGTATTCTTACTATATTCACTTCAGCATGAGAAGTGTATGGATGAGTCTGGGGGTAACACAGGAGGCAGGCACAAATGCCAGAATTCTTGAGCCACAGAAGAAAATCACAGAAATGTCATCTTTGCTGGAAATTAGCAAGACAGAAAGAAACAAAAAATGTTCATTTGAACTTATTCTGTTATCCAACACTTTGATAAAGCAGTGACAGTCCCAGTACAGATTAATTTTATTTTAGTTCTTGGGAGATAATTATTATTTTACCTGAATAATCCACAACTCAGTTGAAAGGAGCACTGGCAGAAGGAAGCAAGCTTTATGCTGTAAAATGCATTGCTATCAATAAATATATAATTTGTGCTTCAAGCCTACAGACAGTAAAAGTACAAGTAAAACTCCAGAAATACAAAAAAAAATAGTTTGTGGCAAATAACAAATTGCCAAGTCAAAGACTATAGAAAATATTAGGGATATACTTTTTCTATAAATGATGCTCAAGAGGGAAGAGGAAATGGGAGGAAAAAAGAATTGCGATGAAATGTAAGATGGGTCTTCTCATGGGCACCATTAATGGAACAGCAAGAGGGATACTGAAATATATTGCTCACTTTAATATCCATTCTTCTTGCCCTCTCTTCTTCCTTTATTCTTCTAGACACATTCATCAATGGGAAACACGTTCAAGTTACAATCATTTACCTATTCACCAACCTAAATAGATAAAATAAAAATAAAATAAAAATTATATTCTGGACAGGATGAAGTAACTGCACTCAAGGTTTAATTTATCTTCTGAATAGCATTTGAGTTTAAAAAAAAAAAAAGTAAAAATGCCATTTTAGAAGTTCTGTTACCCTCCAAAAACATGTAGCTGTGAAGCACTGACCAAAACATACAACTTGAGGAAACAGTTCTCTAGGGACCATTTCTAAACACATTTAATCTTAGAGGCTAAAGCCACCACCTCTCTTAGCATTTAAGAACCCAGTAGATCCCAGCTTTGCAGCCGTTCTTGTGCAGAATGATCGCCAGGCGGGCAGCGGGGAAGGTGGAGTCGGTTTCACCATGGGGCTTTTTGGAGAGCTGATTCACACCAAGGGGGGCATGTTCACAACTGCCTGGTGACATCTGGGCTACTACATCCAGACCTGTGTCCTGGGCGATGTATCCCAGACAGGAGCTGCGCATCTGAAAATCCTGGGGGTTTGCCAGCTTGCTCGGTTCTCTAATACTATTTCTAATGTCATTTAAATACTTTTATATTTAAGGCATGACAGTAAGACCAAACACAACAATATTCTGTAACTGAAACACAACTCCAGCACTGAAAAAGTCAGGTTATAAAAATCATAGGATTGAGTTAAAAATAATCTAAATCTATATTAAAATGCATTTTTCTCTCTCCCTTGCCCTCTCTGTCTCTCT
>NW_010164494.1:0-51794 GCF_000695765.1 Mesitornis unicolor | reverse complement strand
TTTCCCTTCGCACCACTCTGTCAAATACATAGACACATTGTAGTTCTTTAGCCTAAAGGTTCATTTTCATCAAAATGTTGTGACTAGACTTATTTCCCTTTTTTTTCCTTTAAAAAATAAACATAATCAGACTCACTGGTACTAGCACCTTAATATTAAAAAAATTTAATCTATTTCATAATAGTAGAGGAAGCCAAAGAGTTGGAAACTTTACAGGGAAAAAACTTAAAACCTCCTTTTTTCCTTCCTATTTTTCAAGATATCCATGCATTTCCCTCTTCCTGGCTCTGGTCCCTTTTAGCCTGCTCAGAAGTTTCTCTAAGGTGCTGGCTGACCCGGCCGTGTCAGGAGTATACGCTGCAGTGCACACTTTGTTGTTGCTTTCTCTTCCCTGCATCAAGGAAATAGTTGTTCTTCTTTGATCCTTCTCTCAGCCTTTTAGTTCCATCTGTCCTATCTGCTGTTTATAAAATAACATATTTTTCCAAGTTCCTGCCAAATAACCTTATTTCGATATTTCCCTCTTTATGCTGAATGCCCAGGCATACGTCTTTCATAACTGCAGGGTGTGTTTGGTTCTTTAGGTTGTAATTGAAGGCCTAGCTTGAAACCTAAGGCTGAAAACTTATGTTGTTGAGGGCAATTTATCTGCGTGAGTCCCATTAATGTGAATGGAAGGTAGGTGGCTAAATCTCAATGCAGCTCACAAAAAATATATAACTGACTCTCCATTTCTCAAAAATAATACACTGGATGTATTATTAATTGTATAGTCCAATTTACAGGGACTGAAATACAGAGTTGTTTAATTTTGAGGTTGCTTTATATGGGTTGAAAATTAAAAGAGCAATTTGCCAAAGATTAAATAAAATCACAGCATCAAATCAACAGCAATAATGATGTCAAAAAATAAATGTACCTAGACAGCTTTAATATTCCTTTATACTTAAAAGCAAGAACTTCAATATTTGTACTATTCAAGTTATTTGTCTGAATATTGACAAATTCTTCTTGCTATGGTAGGAATTAGCATGCTGAAGATTACCAAGGACAAAAACATCCAAGAACTCTTTTTTTTTACTTTACAGTGGCCAATAAGAGAAGTGTGAAAGAATGAACAATAGGATTTGCATTTCTGAAGTAGCTGTTTTTTATTTTCATTAATTATTAACGTCTATTTGCCATTTATGTATTGCCCTACCTTTCACTCTTGCCTTTATTTGTACCTCTTTAATTCCTCAATTTTTCATTAAATCATGTCAAGTTTTTCTCCTCTATTTTGCATTCCAAGAATCACATCCTTATTCCAGATCGTTAAGCTGTATGATCCTTTCTTAATCCAATTGCTACATGGAGACACAGTACCAGAAGGAGTCTAGTGACAACCAGGGGATGCAACAGGTTGTAAAATGACCTTTCAGTCACACCATGTAGCACAATGAGGCCAAAACCACTTAAATTGGAAAGAAGAAGCCACAGAGAAGAGCAGAACTAATAAGTAATTCATGATTACCAATATATATCCAGAATTTATTTCACTATGCAAGTGGCAAGCTTTCAAGTGCCATGACTAGCCACAGAATGTACTTGTGTGTATCCAAATAGTTAATAATTACCTCTTATTAAATAATGATAAGGAATATGCTACATGGTCTCTATATTTGGCTGAGACAAATAGCTTCTGCCATTCTTGTGTGGCATATGGCTTCTGATGATTGTACTATCACCTGAGCTTTTCATAACATATTTTCGATTTTAATTTTTTGTGACGCTAAGCAAAACCACTGAGTTACTCACCACAAGTGATGACCGACACTCCATCTGCAATGCAAATGTATGGGGATATCTATGAAAAAGAGCTTTTTCACAGCTTCATGAGCAAGCTAAGAAGCAACTGAACAACTGGAGACACACACAAACAGAAGGCATGGGCAGCAGCCAGGACAGCATCTCCAGGCACTCCATATGTGGACTCTCTGTTGCCTACAGCAAATAAACTTTTGAAGCCAGCAGTGGTAGGAAAGCTGACAGAATGAATTAAAAAGTGGCAGCAGGGAGCCAAATACTGCTGTAACAAGAGGTAATAGGGAACTCCCTGAACTCTGGGTAGGACAGGCAGTGAGAGGGTTGTCAGTGACAGAGAAAGGCAACAGAGGACAGGGATGGGTATGCAAAAGGTATTTTCAAGGTCAGACAAAGCAGAAATAGAGGACAACAGTAATTACTACACCTGTCATTTCCAGGAAGCCATGAAGGAACAGCTTCCCTTGAGGGATGATGGAAATACAAATTCTTGTGTGGAAGTAGGCCTGGAACAGAGGACAGCCATGAACGTATGGGGATGATTTACTGGAAACATTCAGGAGCTGTCAAAGAACTGCCAAAAAATACATCAGAAGAGAAGTCTCCAGAGAGTGAATGACAAGTGGAAATGAGGCTCCAACTGGACAAAATGCAAGCGTGCTAAATTTGCCTAGAAATTCCTGAAATATAATAGTTAGGTAAGATTACTTATTTTCCAATAAAGGAATACAAATGTTCTGAGCATGCTCCAGATTTGCACTAATATTAATAACTGATACAAGAGGTGCCAACGCACAACAGTCACAAACCCTTATCAAAAATTCCAGCAGCGTTCAACCACAAAACGTCTTGTTGTGCACCAGAAATGGCTTCCTGCGTGTAGTTTTTCTATACGTCATTCTTAACACCACTGTCTATTTTCTCATGTTTTATTATTTACCCTGTGAAGTGCAAATTTCTTCTTCTGTTCTGAAAGTCTTGTCACACATATACAGACACTGTAAGATAAAGTGATACCTTTCGACACAGTTCTATTATAAGAACTTGAACATCAGCCCAAATTACCTGTCATCAGCTGTTCAAGCCTTCTTTCCATTACTGACAAAACAAATGAACAGCTGCTTGCTCCACAAACCTGTGTACTGAAAAAAAGGCACGCTAATAAAAAAGGCTGTAAACAGCAAGCAAAATATATATATAAAAGCTCTAGACATAATACCAAGTGGGTTAAGGCCGCCTGCATTCCCAGCTAGATAAACAGAAGATTCTCCTGTAAGACGCTATTTTTATAGAATGGTCTCATTTATAAAAGCATTTCAACAGCAGCTGCTGTATAAAGATGTAAAGGAACCAGTGAATTCTTTGTGGATATAAGCCTATGATAAATTCTTTTCTAAGTACTGGAAAAAAGATGAGGGTACACAGGAACCACGAAAATAATTTTATCATTAAAGACTAGGACATGAGTACCTATTTCTTTAGGAATGTTTATAAATTTTTCAAAGTTCATTAAATTTTGAAAAAATGTCACTGTATCATTTCACTTCTTTCTGTGTGTAACGTCACGAAGGAAAAGGAAAATGGGCTTTTCACTTACTTCCAGCCAAAGAATATTTTTGTCAAAAAACTTAAAATATCCTTCCCTTTCTCGTCTTCTGTTTCCAAACTTTTATTTTTTTCTCTTTTTTTGTGAAACAGGGAAGTCTAAAAAGAGAGGAAAAAAAAGAGATAGTGTCAAGTAAATAAAAATATATAAAAATAAAAAATACATGTATTTTTCCCAAAACTTAAAGAATTTAAATTGGAAATAAAGCAAAATATAAATTTTAGATTAAAAGAACTGTTTTAAGGAGAAGGATGGCAGTGGGAGTGAAAATTCTATGTAATTATGTTTCATTTCCCCTCTTTGTCATCTCCCCCATTTTTCACCTTCATTTTTGCCTTAGTTAATAATTTCTCCCAGGCCTCTTTGGAACTCAAAGCAACACTGATAAATGTGCAATGTTTCTTTTCTACCCTATGAAAACAGGTTCTGAAACTTATAGGTTTCAAAGCCGGAATGAATAATCGTCAGTATTCAGTCTGTTGCTTGGTGCATCCCGGGCCACAGAATCTCACCAGGAATTTAACCAAGCTCATCCCTCTGCCTTGCATGGTAGCACATCATTTAGATATGCACTCAAGGCAATGAGAAGCCTCTATATCCTGAGATAAGCTTTACAGTCACTAGCTGTGACAGTCACATCGCCTCCTCCATACGGCTACCTTCATTGTAAACAATGTGCATTTTAATTTCTGAACTTACTTTGTGCTAGTTTAAGCACATCTTTTGGATGTTATGTTTTGAGTTTCCCCTCCACCCTCCTACTATCAAATACTTCTTCCTCAGATGTAATCGTAGGTTGCAATCTCTTAACCTTTCTGGACAAACAAAATGGATTGTAGTTCTTTAGTTCCACACTACAAAGCACCTTTTCCAAACCCTGAAATGCTTCAATAGATCTTTTCCAAACTCTTTCCAGGTTGTCAGTATACTTTTTGCACTGCACTGGGTTGATATCATCTAATTTCAGTTTCACTATTTTTCCCCATAGTTGATGCAGGGAAATTCAGCACCTTACAGTGATGTTTCACCTCACCCTAAGAAAGGCATTTCACCTAGGTCAGCCAAAGCACAAGGGAAAGTGCCTTTTTTCTCTGTTGACTTTAAAAGGACTCTAGTTCCAACACAGACATCTTAATTTTTGGATGCCTTTGGTGAGGCAGATGAATCCCACTCCGTGTGGGCACCAGGGGACAATCCAGCTGTCTAGACGTAGAGGTTCTATGTGATTTCAGACACCTCGGGCAGCACACCTGGCTGCTAGCTGACACCATGCCCATGGATGCAATGTCACATCTGCCAGCTGCACGCAATGTCTCTGAAACCGTAAAACACCCAGGTATGCCCCATCAGGACAATTACTTTATGAAAATATTTTGCGATCTCATCAAGGCACAGGATCACTTGGAAAAAAAATCTATTTTCCATAACATTGTATTGACTGGCATCAATTATAGCTTAAATCTTAGTTCAATTCACCCAAGAAATTTTTCCTAAGTAAGGCTTGGGCTAACTAGCAAATTGTTTTCAAGGCCAATGAACTTACTATTTGTTAATGTTGAGCCAAGACTATTTTTTTTTCAGGCTTCTGGAAGTTCCTCAGAATATTTAGAATATTTTTTGCTAAAAAATTGGACTAAATCAGGCAGTTCCACAGACAACTGATCTTCTTGACTGTGAATTATCTAATTTCATAGGATTAAAAATATTTAGTGTTGCTGTTTAGCACTCTTACTCAGAAGAGAAAATAAAATATTTCAATTTTCTTTTAGAAAACAGACGTATTTACTTAATTCTGCATTTTCCTTACCAAGATTATCTATTTTACCATCCATAGTTCTATAATGCTGTAAGCATTTTGTTCCTGCTTAAAGAACTTCTTGTTATCTTTGCCCTACTGCCCATAGATTTTCAACTGATCCTTTTAGTTTCTTTATCAGTTCTCTCCATTATCTAATACTGATTTTATTCATTGCTATCAGGCTCCATATTTTTCCATTATTTTTTATCATGGACTTCACCTCCCTCTTAGCCAGGATTGCTTTTTAACTGAAGAAAATACCTTTTGTCACTGCAAAACTCCATTTCTTCTGGTATCCAATACAACTTTTTAAAAATACCCTCATCTATCAGCTACACCTTTCTTAAGTAATTTTCTACTCAGCTTTGGTGCTACTTTTTCTATTGGAGTGTCGATTTTATAATTAAGGAATGAGGAATCTGGAATTAATGTGTGTGTACAAAGTCAATTAATTTGCCTTGTTCTAAACAGCCCCTGAATCTTGTAATAAACCACAAATCGTCAACTTTCAGAGAATGAGAAAACAATCTTTTTAATTCTGAATTTTCTGATTAGAATTTTAACTCTAAACTAACATGAAAACCTTTTGGCTCTTGAGGGCTTTTTTGGGTGATTCCAAAAAAAAAAGATAAAGTAAGGATTCTCTAAGATTCTGCTGTCATACATGGGGTTCATCTTAGCTGTCCCAGCTTTTTTAGACACCTGTGTTTGTGGTATCCAAGAGCTATTTATCATTTCCTCTCAATTCCAGCAGTCTAGTCAAATTAATTATACTGAGTGCCAAACTTGCAGATGACTAAAGTTACTTAAGAATCCATCTTGCATTGGGATGTCTCTAAATTATCTCATTTTCCAAGATCTTCAAATACTTCCTCATCCATTTCTTCACCAGATACGGGAATACAGTTGTGTGGAACAGACTGGTGATCCAAAGCTAACGTAAATGACTGAAACTGTGAACTGATCGGTGAACTAAGCACAGACCACAGCATGGGTGGCTGTGCTCATGCACTTAGACATCTAGAGCATTTGTAGAAAACTAAAATAATGTGTCTGAATTAGAATCTGAATCCCTCCAGATGCCAGATGACACAAACTGAGAAATTATTAAATTAGGGACAGATTTTAAAAAATACTGAAAGCAGATCCATGGGAATGTCTGTTGTTATTGGTTGAGCCACAGAAACTAATGTAGAAATGAAGAAGGAGATCTTCATTCTGTAAAAACAGAAGCCATGGGACAAAAACTTTAAACCAAGCTGAAACCAAGCAGTGGAGGAGTGTGCAAACACATTCATATTGCATCATATAGCTACTACTATATCATCGAATCACTAACTAAAAAGGATGACAACAATGAAGAAAACAAAGATATAAAATTACATTACTGTGTTTCAGACTACCTCAGATATTAAACCTTCCTTCTTGCTTACAATTACTCTATCTCTGTCAATAATTGCTTAGTTCTACAGAATTCAGAGGTGTTTTAGGAGTCATCAAACAAGGCAGGGGAAAACTAAAATACGAATAACTGTTTCATATTCACACTTGGAAATTATATTATTTTTTTCTTTGATTTGTTTCTCTACTAAAATATTTTGTCCAGGAGTACAGTTGGAAAAGGTTTGGGAAAAGGCAATCAGGTTCACTTTTTTGTTGTTTTTTATTTCCAAAATTTTAACAAGTCTCAGTTTAGGCTATAGCCTTACCCTCAAAGGGACTACAGTGCAATTTATGCCAGTTGTGTTAAAACAGTTTCAGTGCTGAAGAGTTAAGTACAGCATATAGAACAGTCTTGGGAACTACATATCAGTTAAAGAATCCACAAAAGAAATGTCCATGTTTCTGAAGCTCATCAATAAAACATTCATGTCCTTGATTCGAATTTTCCATAACGCACTTAAAAAAATTAGTCTTTCGACCATGTTATTTAATGGCATGACCTGCCAAGATGTAGAAGTTGTTATTTCTATTTTTTATAACTATGGACACAGCACTGAGAAGAGGCAGAGGAAATTACACACCTTGCACAAAAGCAGTTGAAGCAGTAATTCATAGATTTTGGTTCTATGGATCCTTCCACAGTGACAAGACCTCCTCTTGGCTACAGGCAGAAGAAAGTTATTGGTGGATAGGGCAATATGACTTTACAATGGCTCAATGGAGTAATTATTATGGCAGGAATATCAACCTAAATCTAAAAGCCTGACAAATACCCTGTTTTTGTACTTTAAGTTGGACCTTCAGAATAGAATTTAAAAGTGAGTAATATGTCTGAACATTCACTTTCTGATTAATTGAGAATTAGCAACATTTAATGTTCCCTCAGTCTGTTTATATGTATTTCTGTTACCATGGCATTATTAGCAGTTCTCTCATGGTTTACAGCCCCACTATGGTAGTGAAATGACAGAACAGAGGACAGTTCCTAGGTATTAAGAAGAGCTCAGCACCACTGCCCTTTGGGCCAGATAAGAGACTATAGTAAAGGTAACGAAGTCCTGGAAACACTACCTATTGAGAACGTGTCCATAAATGTCACAGAGCAGGGATCTTTCAAAAACTCTGTCACAATTGTACACAGTGAACCTTATAGTTGACTTGCTTTGAAAATGTGGTCCCTGTATTGATAATCAATATGTTTCATTGTGACAGAGCAGATGTATAAATGAATGCTTTCAGGTTAGACTGGTTTAAGGGAGGCTGTGGTAGCGAGTGGGCTGTGTGGCAAAAGCTGCTTCTTTTCTAATTGAGCCACTTGCTTTTGAAAGAGTCAAAGATCTCCCTGGTGGCACTAACATGGGGTGTACTGGAAGGATAAGGTTAAAAGAAAGGAGGCTCGAGGAGTTCAAGGCACTGTTTATTACTTCTGAACATTTCTGAATAAAAGGAGTGTTAGCTTTTCAGTGAAGAGAATGCAGCAGCCTCACTCCTGACTGTCCTGATTTGTAAGAATGTTTCTCCCCTTAATCTTATTCTTTTCTCTTTAATCTGTATGTTTTATAAACCTTATCTTTTCTCTGACCCTACCTTTTGAGTGAATCCCTAGTGCCCTACGCCTCTATGCCCATCAAGGTCTATTCAATCTCAAAAAGACACACATCATTTTGAGTAGCACCACAGGGACCAGGAATGTGCAGCATCCATCCTAAGGTCTTTCCCTTGCCTCCTCAAAAACCCCATGTTCTGTATCCACAACCAAAAGGGCTAGCACTGACACATGTTAAGTCTGCTGTGATCCCTAAAAATTGAGATGAGAGAGGAAAGGACAGAAAAAGAGAGAGAAGGAGGGGAAAGAAGGTGGAGAGAAGAAGAAAGAAAGAAGAAAAGAAGGAAAAGAAGAAACTGAAATTTCTCATTAGTGAAATGACAAATTAAATTCAAACTAAGTTTCATTTATAGGAACATGTTAACAGCAATATTAGAAAAACTGGATGTAAAATACAATCAAACTCTGGGGGTTAAGGTTTTCTGGGTTCAGGGTATGAGAGGCACTGCTCTGCTCTAGGTATCTATTAAATAACCAGAGCCTATAGCTACATTCTTATTTTTAAAATAAATGTGGGAAGTAGGCAAAAGTTTCATGAAATGTCACAATAATCTGAGAGAAGAATGATGGGCAAGAGATAAACACAGAAGTTCTATGCAAAACTGAATCAGACAGGCTTTCAGTTCAAGACTGGAACTGTGCTAAGATTCTGTCCAGTAAATAGGAGGATACAATAGGCAATTCATGTTGCTAAACTAGAGTTTCTTCACAAACACGTTAATGAGGGAATGGTTCTTGCCTTCTCATTACTTTTTCTTAATTTTTAAAAAGAAAGACTTTGCAGAGCAAAATAGTAGAGTGGCTTCTCAGGGCTGCAGACAATCTGAAATTTTCTGCAGGGCTGGGTTCTTCTCAAGATGTACTTTCAAAGAACTGAATAGGGTTTATTATTTCCCTAAAAAATGCAGCTATCGAAGGATAACAGGTTCCTAAAGATAGCCACTTTTTTCTGTAGTAGATTCACACAGAAGCTAGGGGGTTTGGGTTCCAGGCCTGTAACACATAACTGTACAGTTGTTTATCTACTTGTATATGAAAGGACTTCTAATGTCTTTGATACCATTATAAAAGAATTACAGATTCTCCTTGTGCAACTTCAAGCAATCCCTGCAGCTGCGGCTTTTCTGGCCACTGCCATGTCACATTCCCATTAGCTGTGTGATTTCTGGCATGTGCCATTGCACTGGAAAGTGCATTTTTTTCACTTACCATGAAGTGGTCATCAGTTTTAATATGGAAGAATGCTAACATACTTGTCAGGAGCACAACATGGACAACTGAGATTCAGAAACATTGATTTGGTATGAAAAATATTTTTTCTTAGCTGATTGGAAACTGATTCATATAATAACTTTCATTTTTCCTAGCTTGCTGTCTTGTCCTGATCTGTTTTTCCTCCTTGTCTTTCCATTTATATACTGCTGTCTCGAAGATATTCTAGAGAACACAGAGACACAACTGCAGCTCATCAGGTTGAGTACAGTGTAAAAACATTTTCTTTCCTCAGTCTTTTGAACTTTTAAACTTTATTTTCTTATATATATATAGATATATATATAAATTCTACCCCTGGCTCTGTTCCACAAATCTTTGGAATATATTAGTGGCAAAGGGCATAATCTTGCCTTATATTCTGTGAATAAGACCAGCGGGCTGAAGTGGGCACACTAGTTTACCATACTAATCAATTTTCAGTTAGTGTGAAGGCAAAGGGGCATTTGTAAATATGCTGGCAGAACACAACCTTTCCACAAAGACACCCATCAGTGAAATAAAGCACAAATCCAGAACACGTCAAGGAGATGAGCTGTGGAGCAAATAATGCCATCTGTACTGCTCATGATGTTCTTGGACCAAAGTATCAGAAAGATGTAAATGAATGCCACATTTATGTTCACAGAATACAGCCATGATTGATAATAATCTACCAATATCAGTGGGATTTTTTATAAAACAGTGGAAAATAAGCAATTTTGGATAATAAACTTTCATGTGCATTATCAGAAAATGAACAGTAGTCCACAGAATTACTCAACATACAATTTTCAATTAAACAGCGTATCACCAATGGAAGAGAAAAATATTTACAGATGAGTTTGGTAAATTTTTCCATTTAGAAGTTTGTTGTATTCACTATTTGCAGATGAATATTTTTCAGGAAAAATGTCATAAGAGGCCAATTTTAATCTCATCGGCATGACTTGGGACATCTGTCAATTATTTCTCATATATTCCAATTGCTGATAGAACACAATTCCACATTTTCAAAAGCAAAGCCACTATAATTTAAAGCATGTCCATTGTACAATTTATTCTGGATTAAGGGTATGAAAGGTTAATGGCCATGATTGTGAGCACACTCTTTGCATTGATATGGAAAAGATAAAGTCTGCATGGATCTCCATGCCACGGCTACTCAACGCATGAGGCTCACTTTGAATTTCTATAGTGATTTAATTTGAAGCATTACAATAAAATAGACAATTACTTACTTCAGAAGATGATAATTACTTAGAAGCTACTGAATACTTCAGTGTTTTCAATTCAAAATACATTAAGATAAAATTAATGCAGACCATGTTACTCATAAATAGTCATAGTCACCTCCTACTTAACTTACTAGGAATCTTTCTATTGACCTGAAAGAGAAAAAGGTTAGCCCGGTAGCCCAGGCAATTATTATGTCGAACAACTACCAAAATAAATTCTAGTAGTAATTGCTTCAAAATGAAATTAATCAGCTGTTTATGATAATCTCAAAATCGGGACTCTTTCCATTTTTCCAGATTCAGCAATATCATAAAATAAAAAGTTTCTTTGCCCTGATTCTACTGGGAAACAACCAAGTTGTATGTAAATGAATGGGCCCCTCACTACAAGAAGGACACTGAGGTACTGAAGCATGTCCAGAGAAGGGCAACGAAGATGGTGAGGGATCTGGAGAACCAGAATTATGACGAGTGGCTGAGGGCACTGGGATTGTTTAGTCTGGAGAAGAGGTGGCTGATGGGAGGTGTTATCACCCTCTACAACTACGGGAAAGGAGGTTGTAGTGAGGTGGGGGTCAGTCTCTTCTCCCAAGTATCTAGCAATATGATGACAGGAAATGGCCTCAAGTTGTGCCAGAGGAAGTCATCTCCTCATCTTTTAAACACCTTCAAGGGATGATGACTTAACCACCTCCCTGGGCAGCCTGTTCCAGTGCTTGACAACCCTTTCAGTGAAGAAATTCCTCCCAGTATCCAAGCTAAAAAGAAACAATTCTTGTTTCAAAGACATGTTCAGGCTTCAAGTTTTAGTTTGTCTAACTTCAAGTCCTAGATGAAGGTTCAAGTTATATTTTGCTGGTTAGATTGAAGAATGCACTACTGCATCCTGCTCACCAAACAGACATTGACTCTCTAATCTTCTCTTTGATAAACTAAATACATGGAACTAATTTAATTCTTCAGTATAACGTGTTTTCCAGTTCATTAATAATTCTTACGGCTCTTCTCTAAATGTTCTTCCATTTTATATCCCTCTCCACTGGATATCAGAAATGATCCTAATACATATGGGTCAGTGCAGAACTCAACAATACAGTAATTTAATCTCTCTATAACTTCTCATATCCTCTTGTGAATTAATGTAGTGGTCTCATTAACCTTTTTGCCACAGTGTTATCTTTAGCAGCTCATTTTCATCAGATTAACCCCCATAACCTTTAAGTCCTTTTCACACTCCCTGCTCCCAAGAATGTATATCCAATCCTGTATGTATAACTAACTTTTTTTTCTGTCCCTGTGACTACGTATTGGATAATACTGGGAAATAATTTGCCTGTGCCACAGTTCCAAACAAGCAAGGTGCCTACATTTTGGTAACCTCTTTTCTTCATTATTCACCTCTTCCCTTACATTTTTCTCACTCACAAGCTTTAGAAGTACAATTTCGTGTTTTCCAAATCGTGTTAAGGCATGTGTAATGAAGGATGGATCCTACTGGGGTTTCCCTGAGAGGATGGCTGCTTCCTAATAATTCCCATTTAAAACTTGTGGTGGGTTGGCCTTGGCTAGTGAGAGGTGCCCATCAACCCACTCTCTCACTCTCCTCACTCACCAGGTCAGACGGAGAAAGTAAGAATAGAAACTCATTGGTTGAGATAAAGACAGTTTAAAGAAAGAAATCAAAGGCCATGTGGGGAAGCAAAGCAAAAAAAAATTATTCTGTACTTCCCATTAGCAGGTGACGTCCAGCCACTTCCCGGGAAGTGGGGCCTCAGTACGCATAGTGGTTGCTTAAGAAGGCAAAAGCCTTAATAATGAATGCTCCCTACCTCCTTTGTCCTAGCTTCTATTGCTGAGCATTACATCATATGAGATGGACTATCCCTTCGGTCCATTTGGGTCAGCCTGTACCAGCTGTGTCCCCTCCAACGTTTGACCCACCTCCAGCCTACACACCTTTGGTGGAAAGAGAGCCTTGATGTTGTGGAAACACTGCTCAGCAGTAGCCAAAACATTGGTGTGTTATCAACACCTTTCTAGCTACAAATACAAAGTGTAGTACCATGAAGGCTGCTATAGGGAAAGTTAACTCCATCCCAGACAGATCCAAAATACAACTGCATTTTGAAGCCCATGAATTACTTGTTTTCCATACTTATTAATCCATTGAATGATTTTGCGCTATTCTTCCTACTTAATTAAATATTGTTCTGGATCAAATCAGCTGCCTGGAGATATCTGACTATATTAAATAGATTTCTCAATCAGACTTGAAATCTCATGAAAACGTAGCAAGGTAGATCAACAAATCCTACACCTATGTTGATTGGAAATAATTAAAGTAATCACTTTTAACTCTATTAATTTGAACAGCATCAACTATTTAACTGTTGTTCCTTAACTCAGTGTCAGGTAAAGAGGCTCATAATGATAACAATTGTCCTTTGTAACTTTCCCAAAATTGGTGCATTTATTTTCTTCTAAACCTTTTTTTTTTTTTTCAGGCTAAAGTTTCCAAGACTAGTGGAAAACATTCAAAAGTGGAGGGATCCAGCCAACTCTTTCTAAGCTCTTCAGTGGGGATAGATAAATACAGCTGAATAAAAAGTATGTAACTTATGTTTTGTATACATCAGCTTTCCCATTAAAAAACAAAATATCCTGGTGCAGAAAAAAATATTATATTACTATGACATGATACAAATGAGCCGTTCTACTTTTTCCTAGATACAGTAGAAATAATTATATAATTCATCATAACCAATGTCCTGTATTCAGTCAGGATTGTATGTGAAGGGAGAAAATTAAGCATATTTTTGTCTTAATCTGTGTGAGGATCTAGCAATAAGAGCTGTTTTCACATTTGCCTAACAAGGGTGGAAAGATAAGTTTTTAACCTTGTGTCTACCTTACATGTCCACATAGCAGTCTATTTGCCATTAATGCCAATGAAGATTAAAAACATATGTGGGGGTGACTATGTCAGTAAGTAAAGAAATTGTCATTTGACTGTGCATAAATTTTAGAACACAGGTGATTCAGCTTGCATTAGTTATCCAGACTGCAATCCAGGATACTCACACTCATTTTACTGAAAGAAACAGAAAATTATTAGCTGGCACAAATCCTTCTCCATTAGGGCTGGAGCTACACTATCTATTCTTGCTTACTGCCTCTGAGTCACTATCAGATTCTGTTACTGTGGAAGAATGTTAATGATTGTTTATTTGCTCTTGAGCTATAGACACCACTAGCAGAATTACTTTCTTCAAGTTTTCTAATTGCTGAAAGGTTTGGGTGTTTGCATGTTGATTAATAGAACTGAATTGGCAGCTATATGTTCTGCAATCTACTCCTAATGTATGTTCGCCCTAGGTTTATTAGAAGGGTGTAATCTGCCAAATGGGCATTTACCTTTCCAATTCCCACAATACCATGCTGATAAGCATGGGGATAAGCACTGCCAGATTGCCTGACACCACCATGTATCCGTTCCACTTAGATGGGGCTACAACTATTCTTGGCAATACCATGAACCTGTCTCAGCTGCCCAGTCTACAGAAGGGATATAAAACTATTTCTCTTTTGGCTACAGACATTTTCTTTTCAGCTCAAGCTGCAGAGACTTCTGGTTTTAAGTTCAAAACGTTCCTGGGCTAAATCTCAAATGACAACTAAAATGGCAGCTGTCACCCTGCTACCATGCCAGCAGAGTCTGAGGCAGTGATTCTCCCAATAATGATGGGGGAGCACAACACGATTAAGCCACATTGAGCTTCCACTGACACCAGGTCCACCTTAGTACAAGTATGGACCATAGGTGTCTGCCACTGCCTCCGTCTCTGAGCATGGACACTGCTCATCAGCTCTTCCAACAAGGGATAATCTTTATGCTCCGGAATGGATGAGTTTTAAACATTTTGTTGTATAGTATATATCTAGACAAAGCGATGGGTTACATCTGAGAACTAAATAATTAAGGCAGGTGCACATCAGTATAAAACATGCAGCATGTTCCAGGGCTTTGCCGTTTATCTCTGCTTTGTCTAATAAATGTAGCAAAACTGTGAGTTATTCTGCAAGACCCCAAAGAACCAAGCTAAAAAACATGTTGTTTTTAAAGTTAGCTACAACTGCTGTGAGAGGGACGAGTGAATTTCTTCCAGTTTTCTAAATTGACTAATTTATTCAGAACACATAGGAAACCACTCATCACCATGCTTGAAGCAGGCCTTATAGCAACAAGACAAGGAGTAGAAAGCAGAGCATTTAATTTTTTAGCTATATCCCCATAGCTGCAGCAAAACTAAACTTAAATCTGTTCTACAAGGTGCTTCTTCCAACTTGCTTTTCAAATCTCCAAAGATAAAGTTACTGGATGTGTTGCACTGATGTAATGTCATACGCAAATTCACAACTATGTCAAATTACAATCTGAAGGAGGAACTTTTTTCCTGTGTTTCCAGTCCAAATACAATCAGAAAAATAAATGTAATTCAATACAACCTTGAAAGCTGACATCAAGTAGTTACTTAGCAAATTGAAATAAATTATGTGAAAAATGAAAGAAATTCAGGTGAAAAAAATCTCTAAAGATATCCTGTATTTCAGTCACAGAAATGCTTTTTTGTTTAAGTCATTTGCCAAGGACTAACACTCAGATACTGTCCCCGTTACAGAGATCAGAAAATTGCTGCAGAGCAGTTAAGTCATTTGCAATAAGCTGTAGAGAAAATAAATTTCAAGCAATGTTTTTCTGGCTACTATTCCTGTGCTTTGACAAAATCTTTTTAATCTACTTCACCTGCATTATAAATATAAAAATATTACATCATTCTTATAAGCAGTATCTTATTACCAGCATGTAGAGTAAATATTATATATCTACAGTCATTTTATATCAGTAATAAAAATAATATTTATATGATGCCATCAATAAAATAACAGATTAATATAAACTATGATTATATATGGGTGCTTAATAAAGGTATATAAGTTCACTATAGGAACTTTTTCAATATCTTTAAAATTATGTGAACCAAAAGAAGGAAATACAGTGCATGTCCTTTCCTCTTTGTTTTTTTTATAATTCATCTGTTCCATAACTCCTGTTCTGCTGCCTTCTTCGGAGGGACAAGATCAAATAGGTGGCATTTAGTAGGAATTTTGAAAAAAACTCACAGAAATGAGTTCTCCAGCCCAGAAGGAAATCTGTGGCTATGATCCCTCCCTTACAGACATTCCAGAAAGTAGTTCAGCTGATTCTTACTGTCATGTCAGAGGAAAACTGTCCTCCTCTGAAACACTGATAAGGAACTACACAGAAGTGAACAGATAACAGCCTTGTTATTATACTCTAGCATGTTCAAATAAACCCCAAATATTTAAATTCACAAGCCTCCACAATAAGGCTGCATGAGTTGCATGAGAGATACATCAGTTGGTGAGATGAGATAAGCAGAAACATATAAATAGGTATTGTGTAAATTGAGAGGGGGGCGAGAGAGTGAGTGCAATACCAAGAGACTGTTCAACGCTATCAAGAACCTCACCCTAAACCCCTTCTCCGCATAACAGTGGCAGCAGGGGAGCAAATGACAAAGTGCTAATGGAATAAGAAGACATATCACAAACCTCAGGAAGCTGGGGCAGGAATCTGCATTATAGTCAGGTTATTGTGACAGTTCATATGAAACACCAAGATACGTGCCAGACTTTATCAACTGACAGGTAATCATTCAAATTGGCACAAAAAGAAAGCCTCTTTTGTTTTCCTTTTTTCAGGAACCTATTGCACATGAGTGTTGCTGTATATACACACACACACACACGCACACAGTCATTATATTGTAGCCAAGCTGAGCAGAGACTTGCATAATGCACAGTGCACACATCAAATTCCAGTCAGGTGCAGAAAAAGAAAGGAAAGGAAGAAGTAGATCCTAAAAATAAGACAAAGTTCATGATGTCAAGTCAAAAAAAACCAAAATCCTGAAGGAAAGTCAAGTAATAGTAAACATTTAAAGATGACTGAAGTGTAACTGTATGCTTTGACCAACATACAATATGTTTGGTTTTCTTCACATCCACCATGAAGCAAATCTATGCAATGATTCACGGTTCTGTGTGCATCATGCTTCTAGGGACATGTAGGGGAATGGAGACAGATGGATGCTGGAATTAACAATCCCTCAAAAGTGAGGAGGCTGAGGCAGTAAGTTTGGACTGTTTGACCACACTGGTGATACAAAAGATTTAGCCCTGTAAAACAAATCGGGTTTCAGCTACGTCACCACACTGTTTGTATGTAAGCCAAGCTGCCTTAAATTGATACAATGCTATAAGCCATTTTATTTCAAAAATAATCTTTTGGAAACCATTTTAAAACTAGCTAAATACAACCTTTTTCTAGACTTGAAAGTTACTTTGGAAGACAGAAGAAGAAGTGGGCTGTAGCCAATTTCTCACTGCTGGTAACTTCCTTTCTTGTGCAGAAAGAGATTATTTTGACCAACATATATCCATACACTCATGAATAATTCCTGCATAATTCGTATTCCCAACATAAAAAGGAAAAACAGTGGTGTGCCAAACACAAAGGTATGCACAAATTTAAGCTATTTGACAATCAGAAAGTAAATTGTGATTAACTTTTGTAAAAGATGGTGCTAAGGCAATGCAGTCTTAAAGCTTATGATGTAACCTGAACAATATCTGGCCATTTGCTCATGGTGATGTGCTTACCATCAAATGTAATGAAGACTTTCTAAGCACCAGTAACCCACCAACTTGGATTCCCCAATGTCTGCTTGCATTGGTATCATCATCATCATCACGTGTTCTTGATAGGTTGGATCTCACCTTACAGAGGTATTACCTGGGAAGACAGCAGAAACTCTTATCCTTGAAGTGACTTTCTGTCTTCCATCGACTACAGAGGTACACTTGAAAAGCATGCTTAAACTAGGTATCAAATTTTTTTATGGATCAAAATGAGCGTGACAAATCTCACATATGTGTCTGGCAGAATAAAACTTTTCACTTCCTCCTGAGGTAAAAAATCTGTTTAAGTATGAATACTGCTGCCTTCCTCTATCTTTATTCTACCACTATACGAAGTAGACATTATCAAAACATTTCATAGGTTCTTAAGTACGAGAGGGCTCAATGGTGCACAGATGGCCAAAAAGTAGAATGTAGATTTTTTTCTTTCAGTCTTCACTTGATACAGTGGGTGTGATTAGATGTCTAACACAATTAGCATCAACGACAAAAGGGTAAGAACTCAGGAAGAAAAAGGTAAAGTACAGGTTTAATTCTACTTTGAGAAGCTAGATGTTTTTAAACAGGCGGGCCTGATGAAATTCACCTGACAGTACTTAGAGAACTGGATGAAGTGATCTTAGAGCCCTTAGCAATTATTTTGATAATGGTGTGAGGACATGTAAAGTTTTAGAAAACAGAAAAAGGCGATCATAGTTATCTTTTAAAAAGTGAAAAGATGTGTAGACCAGTCTATCTAATTTTAATTACAAAAAAAAAAATACTGGTTCAAATATTCAAACATCTGGACGGTACCAAGGGGATGAGAATCAGCCAACATGGATTTGTCAAGAACAAATCTTGTCAAAGCAACCAAGTTTTTTCCTATGACATGGTGACAGGCCTGTGTATTGAAAAGAAAAATATCTTTACTTTAGTAAAGCTTTTGACAGTATCTTTTATGACATTTTTCTATGCAATCCAGGATCTTCCGGAAACAGCCATAAGGCAGGGACACAACTGATTGGGATACTGTGCATAGAGAGGAACTGTTCAGCTGGAAGGATGTAACACTGAGGTCCACTGGGGACTGATTTGAAGTCTAAGTCTATGGAACACTTCCAATAATAAAATCTGCATGATGGAGTAGGGAATATACTTGCTATATCTGCAGATGATTCAAAGCTGCGAGAGGCTGAAAAAGCATGTGGATGACGAGGTCACAATTCAAACTGATTATTATAAATTGAAGAAGTGGTCTGAAGTGACTGGGATGTGATTTAATAATGACAAAAATCAAAAGTTCTCCACTTAGGTAAGAGTATCTGTCTGCACAATTATAGGATGAGGAATAACAGTTCCGCTGAAAACAGATGCATGGGGTATAGTGGATCATAAATTGAGCATGAGTCAGCAATGCTAGGCTATTGCAAAGACAAAAGGGAAGCTTCATCCTGGAAGGTATAAACAAGAGAATCACATAGAAGACAAAGGAAATAAACTTTCTGTTTATTTCACTCAACTCAAGTGCTTTGTCTAGGTTTGGGATATCTTCAGAAAAGATGCTGACCAACTAAAGAGACAAGAATAATCAGAGGGTTTCAAAACGTGACCTTTGAGGACAAATCAAAATGTGTTGGTTTGTTTAGTGTAGATAAGTGGTATTTGAAGAGCATTTTGATGGTCTTAAAGTATTTTAAAAGATTGCTGCATAGACGACAGCAGCAAATTCAAATAGGAAAGGAATAAATAATGCCACAATGGAGATCTAAGTTAGGTATTATGGGAAAAAATGGTAAATATTTTTAAACACTTGAATAAACTACCTAGAGAAAATATGGACTTCAATACCGGAGATTTTTAAGAATCGGTAGGATGAACATCTGTCAGGGATGGCTTAGGAACAGTTGAACATGTCTTGGGACAAGAGTATGTACTGGATAACCTCTCAAGATCGCTTTCAGAAATATCATTTCTTTATGATTTTTAATGTCTTTGATTCCTGTGATAATAGACACGTGAAACATGAGAAGCGAATTTTTCTAGTAATATGTATGGAAGTTCTAATTTACCTGTATGAATGCAGTATCTCTAGAAAATAATTATTAATGTGACTGCCTGCACCTCTTTGTCACACTTCATATTTTATAACATCTCCAAATGCTCTTCATCTGTGTCAAGAAAAAGTGCACTGGAATTCCTGAAATTAAGTGACAAAACTTGGCATAGGCACATGTAAAAGAGAATAGCACCATGGAAGACCCAGAAGAGTGCTCTAAATTTCCTTAATGGATTGCAGTAGACAAGTATTTCAAATCAAAGAGGTAGCATGCATGCATTTTCCAGTAGCTGTCAGTATCTCAAAAAAAAAAAAAAGAGAGGGAGGGGAAAGTAACAGCTCAAGTTGCTCTTGACATGATTTCATTTAACTCACTAGGTCTCTGACCTTTCAGTGTTGGTGGAAAGAGAAGTGGAAATGTAACACTGAGGGGGAAAATTCATGCAAATAATAACCTTTAAAAACCACCAAGTGACTCTTTTTTTTTTAAAGGAGAGAAATCTGATGATCCAATTATGCAAGTCATTAGGAAAACAATGCTGAAATTTTGTGGCTAATGGGATTTTAAGTTATATTGACAATGAAAACCAATTATACTTTCAAAACTTTTTTCTCTATCTGCAATTGCATTATTTTAATGAAATGGCACGCTACACCTCAAGTAGCCAAATGAATGTTAATTATGGAAATAGTTAACAAGAGAACCCCTCTCTTTCCATGGCCTTATAATTTCACAAGTCTGAACAGAAGCATAAAGTCATTCATTTCGCCTCTAAATTGTTTGATGTTGTAAATATAGAAATCTTCAAACTCTTCAGAACTCCTACTTTAGAATAAAATTTAGATTAATTTTCTTAAGAAGTACAGTGGAACCAGAGCTCAACCACAGGATGAAAGCAATTCCAAGACTTGGGAATATTTAGACAATGACCCAATTCTTCCAGGTCAGAACCAATTCTAGTTTAACACATTAAAACTTTTCTGCTTTAATTGATTTTTCCACTATCTATTTATCTTTCTAATTGGATAGTAAGGTGCCAGGTAAAAAAAAAATCTGTGAAATCCAACCAGTTCATATAAGCAATCTTAATAAGTGAAAAGGCCGATGGGAAATTTTGCAAGGTTACTGACTAATTAATAGGAGTCACAAAATTAAAACAAGTTTTTGTTAGTTGCTAGTGTCATCAAGCTAACAGCAGAATAAATCTGTGATTCTCTAAAAGGTATTCCTCACTGCAACAAGCAATTTTACATTTTATTGAGCTGAGTATGCAGAGAATAAAAGAATCATAGACTAGTAGAAGTGTCTGAGTGGGAAGAAACCTTGGGAGATGATCTGGTCCAACCTTCCACTGAAAGCAGACCTTAGCCTCATTTATTGAGGGCCTTGTCAAGCCAAGTCTTGAAAATTTCCAGCAAGAAAGATTCCATCACTTCTCTGGGCAAACTACTCCAATATTAAATGGTTCCCCTGATGAAGAATTTGCTTCTTAACTCCTTATATAATTTCCTCTACAGCAGCTTGTGCCTGCTGCTTCTTGTCCTGTCACCATGCATCCGTGTGAAAGGAGTGCCTCCATCTTACACATTTTAGGCTTGATACAGTCATGGATCAGCAAGTGACAAGAGAACAATATCTGAAACCGCTGAAAAGGTGTACCATGATACCAGCATAGGCTGGCTTGATTGGCAGCCTGTGCCAACATGTGGCTACACACAAACACACACTCTTCCAGGTAATGGAGATCATGAAGAAACACTTTTACAAGGATGTCTGACACCACAATGGAGCAGGGGATGCCAGGTGGGACCATTACAGATCAATGTTGAAACACTTGCCAGTCAGTCTCCTACCTGTACTGCTGATCCTGTCCCAGGTGCTGGACTTCCTATATAGAGTCTATATAGAGACTGTCAGGAAGGAGACCAGTTTAAGTGGTCTGACTGCTCTTTTCTAACCTAACAATGTGCAAGAATCTAAAAATCTTGCCAATTTGCCTTCAGCAGTTGTATCACACATGAGTGAAAGAAGAGGTGCAGGCTTCCCTTCAGTGCAATTGCAATTCATTTCCTTTGCCAAACAAAAACTTTCCTCTTAAAATGTGTCTAGGTCTGCAACAGTATCAGATAGCTTACAGACTACTGTTTGGCATATGATTTTGGCTGTGAAATCAGTCATTTGGCTTGAAAAATATTTTTAGGGCTAAATTTATTTGGAGGCAAAATAGTCAGGAGTGAACATAGATTACAGAACAGTATCCATGCATTAGAAAAAATATGTTTCCACTTTGGCCGTAGAGCTTTTCTATGAATATGGACAAATTATTCATAGTTTCGCATGGCTGTTCTCCCCATCACCCTTGAGCTGTTTATTGTACTGAAGTGCTTTGGAGCTGGGATTATCTTTCAATAAAAATAAGAGATAGTGCTGCTGCAGTGATCATAACCTGGTTCTGAAATACCAATGACAAAGTGTAAATGGACCCAGACATCTCACAGAGGTCAGGAAATCTTCTTATTTTTAAGGAAAGTATACAGAGAAACAAGTATTCTGCCAACCCACTGATACTAAAAAAATTATAGGCTCATAGATAAGTTATGCTGAAAGTGGCTTCCAGAGGTCACCTGGTCCAACACTCTCTCTCCTTTTATTGCACCATTAGTGACAAAGTGCTCTCATGTGTTAATAGAGAAGATCCTCTCTGCGCCATTTAATTTTTGCTCTTGTTCTGAAAGTTGCATCACATCAGAGACTTAGAAGATCTAAAAATGAATGAGAACTTATTAGATCGTTGTGGCAAGCCTGCCTGTAATGTGTTTCCTCCAGCAGCTGTAAAGATGGTTTGCCTTTGCCATGAGAAAAGGCACTTCGAACAGTGTCTGGAGAGAATTCCACTTGCAGAGATATATTTTGAAACACTTGGTAGATGACATACATTTTAGATTTTCATACCAATTAATCCGCCTTAAAAAATTACCACAAACATTTTGTGTGCTAGATACTGCTGTCCTGATGTGCAGGTGACACCTCAATTATGATGTGAGAAAGAGACAGCCAGGAGAACACATAAAGAGTGAGGCTTCCTGAAAGTGGAGGAATTTGCTGAAATGATAAGGACTTTCCACCTGCAACAGCTTAAGGGAAAACCAAGGAGAAAACCAAATCAAACTACACACAACAGATACCACTCATGTCTTATAATGTACAACTGGAAGGTGGTCAGAAATTACGGTGATCAGGACAGGATCTGAAGCAGTATTTAGAGGAATGGGGGCAATGCCTAAACACTCAGAGAACCTGGTAAACAGCTTACCTGAAATAATGAGAATAAAAGTCAGAGGCTGACTGAACATCCCAGATTAAAAGGGCAACCAATCTGGTGTCCGTGCTTGGGAAGGCTTCATTGAACACCGATGTACTGATGTATTAAATTTAGGATTAATCAGATGTTTCTGGTGGGGTTTCCTGGTGTACTAGGAAAGGAGATGTGTGTCTTCAACAATGCTTGCAATTTATCACAAATAAATGTCTTGCTATTGGTATATTTTTGTATATAGATTGCTCACTGCACGTAACACATCAGGGATCCTCGTCCCTGCCAGACTCTACCTACCTGTCATTTCTCATTAGCAGACAAATAAAATACACATTAAAATACTTTTTTTTCTAATTGAAACACACACTTCATCCTTATTCTCATTTGCTTTACACATAGAAAGACTTATTTCTTCATCCCAGGCTAGAATATTGACCTAGTCTTCATAGCAAGACCTATTTAAAATTCATACGTTTTGATGGAAAAAATAGGTGACAGCTGCTTTTAATATTCTTTTTAAGAGCACCTGTAACAACAGCAAGAGAATCAAGGTAGTTCTGTTAGCCAAGAGAAATAGATTGGGTTGCTTATTTCAGTCTCATCAGTTTCATCTTTGTTTTTAATAAAATCTTTTGAAATGGTTGATTTTCCCTGAAGAGCTTGCAGTAACTCAACTTAGTCTAGGTGTCTTCAATTCCTATTGAAATCAAAAGCATTCAGACATCTTCAAGAAAGTTTCAGTGCTCAAGACTCCAAAAGGATATTGATTGTATCATGTATTTACTGACACCTAAACCCTAGACTCCTTGCACAAAGGCACAGTCCAGGAGAGGAGTAACATGAGTAAAGTATGCAAGATCTGAGATGTAAGCAATATTGCCTTTTTACAACAGCAAAGCCTATTTAAATTTCCATGTTATGTTTAAAAGTCACATCAGTTTAATATTGACTTAAAAAGTTATTTGATTTTTTTCCAGGACACTTACAAACCTCATTATGAAAATTTAAAGGAAACAACCAAATAAACAAATAAGACCAGAATTTCTAAATCTGCCTGCAGTTTTACATCAAGCAGCATGACAGGATATATAAGTTCAGTGTCACCAACATCAACTCGGTTGCTCCCAATTTGTGTTAATTTAACTGTGCAGTGAATTTAAGCCCCACTGCCGAGCCAATGGCAGAATGGGCTCTTAACAGAACTGCAAGTGACTGGGAGGGAGAGAAAGGACAATCTCTCAGAACAGCAACAAACACTGATCAAGTTGAATCCACACGGAGGAAAAAAGATTAGCATGGGGTAAATTTTCCACCAACTAGTTTCTGTGCTTTGTGCCTGCCTTTACCCTATTTTACGCATAAAAGATAAAAGCAGCTTTGCCCCAAAAGAGTACAATTTAACAAAGAGGGCAGATATATTTATTGTTTCACCTGTAACCGCACCCGGTCAATAGATGACAGGCAATAGCTATGCTTCCACATTCAGCAACACCACTGCTTGTGCAGAACCTGCCTGTGGCAGCTGAATGCAACCCCTAGGTATTTGTAATCCAAATAATGCTTTTAGTAACCTGTATCGGTTCCCCAAAACATCATTGCAGACAGCACAGTGCCGATGCAGGCACAAGCCAGAAAAGGGTTAGGAATGGCTACCCTGGCATTGCCATTGGAGAAACATGGGATGACAGGTATGAGATGGGCAATGGTGCCAGCAACCCCAACCTGCAACCCACCTTCCAGCTACTCCCCTTCAGTTTTTACCATGCTACAGAACAATAACACCAATATTATCTAGAGCAAAATAAAGGGATATGTAAGTACTGTTGTGTAGTAAGTAGCAACTTACTTCACTACTTTCTTTCTTCTGAACTTTGTTTTACGCATTTCCTGAAGATTAAGACCTGATCTGTGCTTCCATAAAAATTATTAACCTTAGACCACGTATGTAAAAACTCATAAGCAGTTATCAGTAACTCCAGTAAGCTTTCAAAGAAAGTAGCTTATAGTCTCTGAGTGAAACTCATTTCTATTCCCAAAACAAAAGAATACATACGGTATTCAGATAACACCATTAGCAGACAAATTTAAAGACGCTGCTCAAGCAATAGTCTGTATTTATTGCTACTACATTGCTATCTTCAAATGAAGGACAGCGCACTCACTGCAGGTTAGAGCAGCTCTTCCCTTACCTCTGCCTAGTCACAGAGAACTAGTTACAGAAAAGCTACAGAAAACTTTCTGTGACCACTTAAGGCCATGGAACCACCACTCTGTAACTCCCATATTTGACCTTCAACTCCAAAGCCTGGTCAATAACTGAATCTTTCATGGTAACAAGAGCACAGAAAGTTACTATGGCAGCAGGCATGGTTACACAGCTCAGCCCTGGGGTCACTGGGCTTTCAAGGATGACAGATTGTGATGGGTTTCTCTTTCTCCTCAATAACTCCTTCTTCCTTTAACATAATGGAGACCCAGTTTGGTCTTGTTGTGGGAACTATTCCCTGCTCCTGGAAGACATCACTGGACTGTTCAAGTTCCATCACAAGGTGACATGAAGATCTCATCGTCTCTTTCACCAGTGTGGTAGAGGATGCAGGTGAGGACTCAGCTCATTCACAGTCACTTCCTCCCAGTAGTGAAGCAGAGATTGTGCCATAGCTTGAACTCCACAGAAAGAGGGTTAAAGTGGAAAGCAGAGAAGGAGGCACAGAGGATTTGCACAGCAGAAAGAAGGTCCTGCTTGTGTAGGCCGATACATTACAGAGTATCATAAGAACATGAGTGGTGTTTGACACTAGCTCTGGTAGATCACAATACTTCCAGATCTTTAGACTGAAAGTCCTTATCTCCTGTACTAAAAACACAGACTATCTCTGGGAATGCCACAACTTCTTCCTCTCTGCTGCCTTCTCCTTCTCCAGTCTGAAAAATAGTCTTAATATTCACAGAAAATGTATGTGGGTTTCATGAACATGTTCAATTTGTGGCATATGTATAATACTATGAGAATAAAATACAGCTCTGCCACACTTCTCTAAAAGAGAATAAAAACAAGTGATAGAGGAACTTACAATAACCTTAAAAATAAAACAAGGAGAGTTATCATTTTGTTCATCGATACATAAACAAAAACTAAATGTCTGCATGTAGGAAAGGCTTGTTTCTTTCCCAAACAGGAGAGAAGTCTGCCTGCAACTCCACAGGGTTGAAGCACAGCCCTTGTGCTGGGTGGCGAGGATGTAAATTTTATATACTGCAGCGCCATCTAGCCCAAGGAAATAAAATACCACATTGGACAATGGTTGCTGAAGGACACTTTCTAGTGCTAAATGTTAAGTTCATAAATAATTTCTGACCCTGGATGAAACTTAGCTTTTGGCTTATTGTATGACATTTAAATCTTTTTTTTTTCCTACACCATAAATGCAGCGGAGCAATATATAAACTACCCTGAGAGCTACAGGAAATCTCTGACATATGCTATTTTCATTATTTCTCATCCAAACTGAAATTAGATAACTTGCAATAATGAAATAAATGAAAACCCAGGGCATGTACATTCTCGTGGGTGTTTTGATAAAAAACTGAGAACTTCAATAACAGAAGAAAGGAAAACAAAAAAAAAATCTAATAATGAAAGAAAGCTCTTGCCAGTTTTGCCAGTGTGGAATTTTGTTATAAGGGGAAAAAAATCTATAGTGTATTATATTATTTCTTTTTTATTTCTAGAAATGTCAAATGAATTCCTTAGCTATTCCATACAAACTTAAATTCACTCTTGCCAGTTTGAAGTTTATCTAAATTAAATATCTGTGTTTGGATACAAGTGAGCTTAAATCCACCAGGGAAAAATAGAAAGGCTTTCAAAAGTCTAGCTTCTTTATGATGATGTTCAGTTTAGTCAATGCAAAATGTGATTGCAGGTCTTCTAAAACGTAAGTTTTCAAAAACAGCATTGCTGATATTGTTTCACTGTTTTCCTTCACAGTCCATGTTCTGTAATTTTTTGAGGATTTCTTGTTATGCTCATAACAAGTGAGAATTACTTTTAATACAAACTATAAGGGCACATCTGCTTTTGAAATTTATCACAGAGTGAATCACCCCCTCTATTGATTATGAGGGAACCTACATAACTACTTTAGCTTCCGCTGTGTGCATCTCGGTTTTACTAGGACAGACCTTTTTCGTCAAAGAGTGTACTTGAGTCTCAAGATTACCGCAGGTATTTTATTTTTTTTTCATTTCAATGAGAACAAAATTTTCATAATTTATTTTTTTTTTCAGCTTCAGGCATATCTTTCCACATAAAGGATAACCTAAATCCAAATACTAGATGCGTTGCATAGCAGTCTTACAAAGTGGTACTCAGCCCTGACAAAGCCAGCTTGGGAGGTAGCACCCATGTAGATCCACTAAAAAGGATTCTTTGAGAGTCTAATACACCCTGTTCCTCAGCTAATTACACAGCTAATTCAGAGCTTGTGTATTACCACAATGCGCGACCACAATTACTGGGACACAAAGACACTCTAGCTCTTAAGTTAATGGATAAAGGCTTCTCCTGCAAGAAAAAAATACCTGTGTTGCTGCTGAACAAGAAGTAATCACACCCACATGATTTTAAATAGTTCAATTCTAGTTTTTTCATAATAATACTAAAAACATGCTAGTGCGCAAGTGGCCCAGCACTTTTAAAAAAGACCTAGCAGAATGGGAGAACATGTTGGAAGACTTGCAGCCACAAAGAAAAGTATGTCTCAGAAGAAGGGCCAAGATTTCCTTGATGGTCTACAAGCTCATACCAGCTGGAGACTGTGCTCACTCACAAAAGCTTTCCACAAATGGAGCTCCCCTGGGCACGAATTGTGAACCAGCAACTCACTGTGGAGCAACAGCACCATGGTGCTTCACAGGCATCCAAACATGTTCACAAGCCTTTTTTTCCCCACAGTGCACATACTGTCCTACTTGAGGATCTTTATCACATATATCTAGCAATCCACAGGTTACTTCTCTCTTTTCATTATACTATCATTACTAAATCATTTCAGTTAAGTAGAAGATAATGATCAAATTTAATAACAGGCAACCTTTATTTGATAGCCAACTTCTCTCCCTTTCAAACTAGAAGTTTTCAAGATGTGTGCGTGTGTGTGTGTATGTGAATGCTTATGTTTGCATTGACTTGCAGAGCAAACCCATAGTTGAAACAAGTCATATAAATCTTATAATATAATGTGCTATATTGTTGTGCCTTTGCTTCCCACCAGACAAAGAGGGATTTCATTCCAAATCATCATATATGCACCAGCTAAAAAGCGCAAGTTAACCTTCTTAATACTTTCTGTTATTGTTACTTACAATGTTATCAAATAAGTACATTGATATAGGGTCATATTTTTCCATCAAAAGTTATAAATTTTAAATACTGTGGATTACGAAGTCTTTGTATTACCACTTACTAACTAGAAGTGTTGCATTCATACATAGTACCACTGTACCATTAAATGTGTATATAATGTTACGCTGGATAGGAAAAGAAGGAGGAGCTTCATTTTGCATATACTCAAAGTCTAATTAGGTTTCATATTTGGGCTTTTGACCCTGTGTTCAGCTGGGAGCCTGAACTAGCAACTGAATTTCTGTTGGGCTGGTGACCCTATTTGCAGAGTCACAGCCTGAGCCAGGAGGAACAGTTCTTTGGGAACCCTTAGCTCACAGATACATGTTCTCCTTGTACTCACAACGACTCCCTGGGAGACTCAATTAGGGTAGGATCAAGTTCATCTTCCTTGCACCAAATAGGCTCCTAAATTTCAGAGGCCTAATGAGGCAGACCTTCAGAAATAAGTTTCATAATATCAGTAAGGAGAGGCAGGTGATTGTAAAGACTTTCCAGGGAGACAAGTCGTCTATGTAATTCAGTACCTTACACGAGAATGACAGGTTCTCCCTCTAGAGTCCTTTAGAAGCATCTGCTCTGTCTACTGACCACACAGACTGTTTAGACATTTAACTGGGAAGGCTTACTGGTAAGAGACATAAAACATATTAGCAAGTCACATGCCTATGGATGGTGGGGTTGAGCCTCGCTTTGTTATTATTATGTTTTAATTTATATCTGCTATAGGCTACCAGCATATCTATTTCACCAATTTTGACAAATTTACTCATTGAAAAAACAGGCATAAGTAGGTGGAAAAGAGAGAAGAGATAAGATGAGGCCTGAATTTAAATGACTGTCATGTATGAAAAATCGAACTTTCATTCCCTGTGGCATCACCTCTGAATTTTGCCCTTAGAATTTACATTTTATCATCCTCATCAAGATCCAAAAAATGCTTTCCTTCTCTTCCCTTCCAAAACAACTCTAAACCTTGCAGCATAAAATATAGTATAGCCACCCAGGCACCAAGCATAATAAAATCTAGCAACAATAACTCAAATATGTGTCTCCTTGTCTGAGTCACTTTAGAGACATCCAGAAACATAAATATATGTTTTCTCTGAAAGGTAACAGTTTTCTTCCTTTTAATCTGAAATAAAATTCTGTCCCCATCTCCCAGGGAACTAAAGGTGACAATAAGAGCTTGACAATGTTCAGGAGATGTGCTTTTCACATTAACATTGCCAACAGCTGCACCATAAATACTGGGTATACGGAAAGTGCATTCAATCATTATAGGAGGTGCAATTTAAAATCCGAAATTCACTCAAATAAATCAGTAGAAAAGAGTTAAGGGATCAAAGTCTCCAAAATCTAAAATGCGTCACTTCTGTGTTCCAGCTTTATTTGCAAGGAATTCTAAAATCTACTGGAACAAAATATTCCCCTTAATGTTCTGTAAACTGCTTATGAAATATCATGCTTTGTTCTGTTCATCTCTCCTTTTCCTGTGCTACCCCCTTGCCAGACGTCAAGGAGCCACATGTCTGCGAATTCATGGCTTATGAAGGGCAGGATTGGATGAGTGAAAGAAAATAATGCACAAAAGACAAATATATTACCCTCACCCAACCTCCTCTCCTTTATCATCACCAACACACACTTAAACACATTTCATACAGAGAGCTGGGAGCCAATGTGAGCATCTTGTAATTATTTGAGATATAGCACATGCTGTCAAACCTCCTGCATTCAGCCCTGAAGGTCCTCCGTTCTGTTCCCGAGGATATGTGACACAATGGCATCGACTGCATGCTCTCTGGTAGTTAGGTTTGCTCTGCACATTGGAGACCCTAAAGAAGGGGCTACAAAAACGCTGATAGTAACCCAGTCCTTGAAATAATGCTTATGCCCTGCTGGCACACACAGAAAGTGCCTAAAAATCTGGAGTAGTGATTCAGGTCAATACACTTTCTATCCTTACAGTCCCAGATACTTGGTGAAAGAGTATAAGGACCAGAACAAGTATAGGATGTAAAACCTTTCAAAAGCCAACAGTGAAAACACTGTAGAGTCCTGAGCCAGTTTCTATTCAGGTCACATGATTAACAGAGCACTGAGCCAGCTGACATTTCTGAGGTAGACCTGGTGACTATTTCATGAGCAGATGGGAAATGCCATATTCCTTGGAGGACTGTTAGCAAGAAAACAGCCTGAGACAACACTAAAATTATTATTCACTCTCTGAATTTCATAAAAGGAGTCTGCTCTGTACCACAGATTTTAAAACTTCTATGATTTATCAGTACAACATATAAGACTTTTTGCTTTAGCACCCACATTCTTGAATTTCTCATGCAAGATAATTGAGGTAATTTCCTAATATCTCCTTTTAACAAAATTAGTTCCATTAAAAAATGAAGATAAAGATGGGGGAAACAGAGGAAGATATAGAAACTGCTATAAAACATAACTGATTGATTTATAGTGTCTTTAATAGACTGATCTAATGTGTCTAATATGTCTATGTCTAATTCCAGTCTCATTTGAAAGAAGAAAAAAGCATTGTCAAGGATAGCCCATTTATATAAGCCGGGAATTTCAAGAATTACAACAGTTTCCACACACACCTTTTCTGGCTGTCCTTATCAATAACCACCAGGAGAAGGTAAAAAAAATAAAAAGGAGTACAAGAACCAGGTAAAGTATAGAATAAAAAGTCCCGCCAATAGTCCAGTGCCAGGAAAATCTATCCTGCAGTCATTGCTCCATTCTCTTCACACTTGTAAAAGATATCATTAAGTTACATATTTACAAATCTAGCATGAGCCCTGTTTCTTCAAAACCCAGTCCCAGACTGGGTCATCATGCTGATGACTTTCCTGGATCACTGCAAACAGGGGTAAGGATTAAAGCAGGACAAAAACATATTACAGCTTGCCTCAGAAAGCAGTCCCTGGGGAAGTGCATTTGTAAATAAAAGCAAAGTATGAGAAATTTCTAATTCTGAAGCTCCCATTCAGTTTTCCCCTTTGTTGAAAATAGTGTATCAAAACACACAAGCTGCCTCTGCAGCCTGATATTCAGTCTCTTGATGCTACTGGAAAGGAATGGTCTTTTGATTTCTTTTGCCCTTCAAAGCCTATTACTCTTACCCATCTAAAGAACATCTGTATAAAGAAATGTCTCTTGTTTCCAAAAAAATATGCATTTTTTAATGACACCCTACTCTTCATAATATTTTCTATTTCTGAACCAATTCTAAATGAAAGAAATGAAAACCAGGCACACATAAGAAATTTGGGGTGCTTTCAACACAGCATACAAGCTACTGTATTGTAAATGACCATTTTATAAAATGATGCAGTCCTGTTTGATTTCAATCGTAGTTAAAAGTAAAATAAAGCCATTTCCTGGTTGATTTCTGTTGGAATTGGAGATAGTTTTTCAATATGACCCTCGGCAGTGCTTAAAAAGTGGGGGGAAAAAGGCAGATAAGGCACTGAATGAAATAAATGGATCCAATCTGAACCCAGTTACTTCAGAAGTTGATAGCATATTGGAAAGGCAATGTGCAACCGGCAACCTCAGCCATAAGAAACCTAATGATGGATGAAAATGAAAAACGTCAGGATGCCTATTTATCTGTGAGAATTAGAATCCTTTAAACAAGTTATGAGTGAAAGAGCTGTAGCTAAACCAGATTTTAAGCCAATTAGAAATGAATGAAAAATCTAATTTAAATGGACATCATCTTTCACTAATATTAGAAAAACAATACTTTCTACAATTTATTGGAGGTGATAAATTTATTGTGACACCTAAACAGGACAGCTATTTCATACTAGAAGACAGTTTCTTCTGCTTAAGAAATAGCCAAAACTAACCCTCATTTTTGAATTTTATTTACTGATAGTGAATGATTCATAATTCAAAATTATTTCTATTACTTTTACCTATAATGGATGGGTTAAACCCAAGATTTTATTTGGATAATCGTTTGGATTTTACTGCATCACTAGATCATTATATCTAGGACAATTCATCCTAATAATTAAAAAAATAAGGTGTTAAGCTGCATGATGCATTTTAGCTATAAGGTGGTGGATTCTGGTATTCTCTACACCTCTGAAAAGTTACTTACCTTTACACTCATAGCAGTTAACTGAGATCAGAGCTGGTCTATAACATCTACCTTACCAACATGTTTTTTACATCAGTTGGCCACTATATCGTGAATTGCAATCTTATGAGTTACGTTGCCAAATATTATCCTTTAAAAAGCCACAGGTGGGACAAAATTCAGGTTATGAGCTCCCTTTTCTCCCTTCCTACACAGATACACACACAGAGTACAGTACATGCAAGAAAAAATGGTGCCAGACAATGAGCAATGATACTTCCAATCCACAAATAAATAGGTATTTAGTATTGCTGTGGTCTATGGTATATCACTACAATGAATTGTTTTAAGGTCAAACAGATACTGTAAGATTATTTTCAAAATTAATACATACAAACAGATCACAGAGCGCTTTTCTCCAAGCTATTATAATAATAAAGTTTCTTTCCATTGGCTCTGATCTGATACAATTTTAATGTACACAGAAAGATTTAGATTATACTAATCTCAGTATCTGCAATATCACTTAACAGAAAAACAGGTGAATCTGTTTGACACTAAATAGGTAAAACATGATGTTTCTTAAATATGCATTCAGAAGCATAACCATTAGATTGATAAAATTAAAAATTTTAGCCTGAGCAATTTATACTGTCACCCAAACAAAAATTTTCTATTTCCAACTCTCAATCATTATAAAACATTTCCTTAGAAAATTTTAAAACACGTATTTTCCTTCTGAAAGTAAATACAAAAGCAAAAGCTTACAAGAATACTGCCATTTGAGTAATTGTACAAAAATTGCTTTTCCCATCCATAACATAAGCTTACTTTAGCACTGAATGGAATCTTGAATTGGAATGCCACAGTCTGTTACTCTAATTCCAAATATGTAGCTCTTCACTATTGCCACTTTGCTAGTATGGCATTTTCTTGTTTCGCTGAGGACATCTAACTCAATGCTAGGAGCACTTGCCTGGAATAATTACAAAAACTTCCAGTCCTTGAAGAAGCTCTATGGGAGGAAAAAAGAAAATAATTTAAAAAATCTGAACAAACTGAAAATCACTCAGCAAGTTCTCATTCTCTAAATGTGAGCCATTGTTTCCATACTCCAGATCTTTTGAATGCTGTTGCAGGAACAGATGTTCCCCTATACAATCTCTGATTACACTGAACATTCATAACTTTAAAAAAAGGCCTTGGAAAGATTGCTACTTACACAGTTTTGATTACCAGCATCTAAGTCTCAGAGTTTTCAGGATATCCCTGTCCACAAGAGTGGGTGAGCAGGGCTAGTCTGTGGGACCAACTGCAGGAGGCCAAGCCCACAGAGCACACCTGGGCTCGGGGACACAGCCAGGTGGTAAGAGGGTGCAAGAGAAAGGACAGGCCAAGATCTAGCTGTGAGTGATGGCCCTTGAAACTGTAACAGTGGCTCTGTCGAATAGCAGGGAGAACTGCATGAAAAACTTTGTTCTGTGGAGCTCTGTGAAGACAGCAGAAGGAAAGAAACAGCTCAGGGTTAGAGAGACCAGGGTCCTTATAGCAGAGAAAGATGACATTTTTCAACCCATCTAAATGATTCAGACTCCTCTCAGCATTTGAAAATGACAAAAAAAATATCAAGAAACAAAGAGAAAAAGCAAAAAGGCTGGGAGATAGGAAGAAGATCCTCTGATGTGTTACCCAGACTCATGCTCAGTGTTATGACACATGCTGCTGGCAACTTCTGAAAGAAAATCCTTCTAATTGCTGTTAAATGCAGAACCATAATCCAGGTGGTTTTAGATGAGCTTGGGGCATTCAGCTGATGGAAAATTTCCTTATAGAGATCTTCACTACCTACTAGTTGAAATCTCACAGAAAGGGACATACAGAAGCTCTTGCAATGTATTCCAAGTGGTAGATAAGTCATGGCTGGATGAAAAGGTACTTGCTTTCCTTGGCACTTACAGACGACTACAGTAACATCTCCATCCCTTAACCTCATTACTAATTTGAAACTGTTCTAGGATCACAGCTGGAAAACAGTACACTGCACACCCAGCTGAAGGACAATGTAAAAAATGGCTCTGCAACTTTCCTTCTTGAACAGCATTGATACCACTTACATTACTATTGAGCTGTATTTCTAACCCCATCGAGAGTTTTAAACGATCCTTCTGATCACCAATTCTGTTGCACTAAGCACTGCAGAATACACTTAGCATATGCAAGGCTAATTAAAACAAAATTCTAATTAGTACCTTTCTGGTTTTGAATCCATACAGCATCATATATTGAGAATTAATTAAAAAAATAAAATTAACTATGCATTGATATTTGTCTCAGGTTATCAGCAGCCAATCTATGTAAAAGATGATATCTGGTTATTATAGGTCACTTATTAATTAAGAACATTGTGACCGAACTAATAGATGGAGGTCTTAGTAATTCATAATAATGGCATTAATGAGAGCCATGACTTGCATTTAAAAGATACGCGTGTGTACTCTGAAGAAATAATGGTATCAAAGCAGCATCCGTTTACTTTCATCAAGCCCAAGCCTTGTCACAAATACAGGTTATTCTCTTTTGAAGACATATTACCAGTTACATTCTCTTCTTGGTGCATAAAGATCTACACTCTCAACCCGGCACCTTTTGAGGAGAGAGCATGCCCTGTTTTATTTCTCAAGTTCTATTAATTATGTTTATTTATAGAGGATGGGACCAAAGTATTTAAAAAGCAGTGAGCGCACTCCTGTACACATTCTTCAGTGTTGAGAATGATGTCAATGTAATCAGCATTCTTAATTACGTCCTTGAAATGCGAGAAGTTTGCAAATCACTTAGATGTTAAAAACAGAAGAAGAGAAAGAGACAAGGGGTCATTTGAAATAAGAATCCATTCCTTAGAAAGAAACCCTAATTTACAGAAGGTCTTGATTACTGTTGCTTTACCAAGACCTTGCTGAAACAGAAAAATTATTTATTTGTGGCATGACCTTGACACAGCTACTTCCTTTTGCAAGGAGAAAATTGAAAAGTAATAGCTGGCAATGACACATTAGCATTGAAACTCAAATATGTGTATTCCGATTCCTGTCATTGTTTTTTTCTTTTTATTTTATTCTGGAGCAGGATGAAAAGGTCTCTTGAATTTCATTCATGTGAGATTCAAACCTCTCAGAGCAGTGCTGGGACATGCTGAGTACAATAAATTTTTCCCACCATCACCACAACCATCTCCTTTGGGAGATGAAGAAGTACTGGTCCAGTTTCCTGCAGAATCTCATCTTTAGTAATTAGTTACTTAATCCAGCTCTCTATGAAGTCAATGGAAATCTTTCTCTTGATTTCAGTAGAACTGTACTAAGCTCTCAGTAAGTTCAGTGCAAGTTTCCTCTGCATAAAGACTGCGGGATTTGCCATTAGATTAATTGCTATCTTTTGAGGGGCCAGATTTTCAAATTGAAGAATGCTCTCAGCTCTTGCTGAAATCAATGGGATTCACAGGAGGTGCTAAGCTGCAAGTTCAACATCCCATCTGTATACTGCCTTTTGCAGCAGCCATAAAATGATGCTAGGAGACTGGATTATGACAGTCTTGTGCAAGCAGATATGCTTAATGACTCTTTTAGCTAATCTGCACAATTGCCTCAGTACATAGGACATAGTTCTTAAAAATACTCGCCAGTGCACACAGCAAATGCTTTAAAAGTTAAAAATCTCTAACTAAATACATGAAACAGGGCTTTGAGGGAAACAAAAAGCCCAGCATATAATTAGTGTCCTCTGAAAGTCTGAGGTAGAGCAAGATGATCATATTCTGCCCCAAGGTAGCTCACATATTTCTATCATTTTACACATCTCATATTAATAGGCCAACTGAGTGAGAAATAAAGTAACAGTGGCCAAACCACAGATAAAACTCCAGGAGAATTTCTGACAGATTGCAACATAATTCCACCCTTTTTGTTTATTTGTTTGTTTGCATTTTAGGTGCCAGACACTTTCACAGATCCATTTTTAATGCAGAAATTTATTATTTGTTCCTATAATGATTTCATAAAATATTTACCATGGTCTGTTTAAATAAAGGAATGACATCATGCATAAAAAATGAAATATAATTTGTCTGTAATAAGCTAGAGGTTACATTTAATGAAACAATGCCCATAAATGAAATTTCATTGTGAGTGCTGATGATGCTCATTTCAGATGAATGCACTTTGTATTTATTAGTTTTAAGCATGCTCATCCTCAGCTTCTGTAATCAGAATTACAATATCCACTCAGATGAGAAAAGTAATTAAATCATTAAGAGATACTTTCTTAGGGCTGGGTGATTCTATGGATATGCAACAGTTGGCTGGCTCCTGCCCTAAGCCCTTAGTGCAATAAATTAATTGTTTTCTCATTACTTTCCAGGGGGTATCTATCCTCATAACAATACGCATGTACAATCTAAGTAAAGGCTATGTGCCTCATGCACACTCCAGCAACATGTGAATATAACTTTGGTCTACTGGCACAAAAGGCAGCAGATTCCTTGTGTGAGTAGCTATGGAGAATCACTTGGCACATCATGCTTGGGGCAAGACTCATGAATGGCACAGAGATGGTTACTGGATATTATCAAGGTCTGGTAGACATTGGACTCTATTTGTTTTACCTATGTTCAGTGAATTACATGCAAAGCTGTACATATAGAATTCACGTTACATGCACAATTTAAGCAGAAAACATTCCACAAAAGGATGAATTATGAAGGCTGCATTAATATATTCAATTACTCTGTCCTTATGTGTTGCAAGTTTTCCAGCAAATACCATGAAACAGTTACAGATATTTGTAGTCCTTTAAAGTTTGCACAAAGATTATAAATTAGTCTAAGAACAGAGTGGGCTTTCTGTCCAATATGAACCATGCCAACTGAGAATATTATCATGTGGTCCCCTCATAGCCCTGTGACAAAATAGAACAAAGTTTCGATACCCTCCACTCATCCCCATCTTCTACATCTCAGTCCCATGCTGTCTGCATTGCCAGCATACAAACTATGAAAAACAACACTGCCAAGGTAGGAATCAGATAATGTAACCATCAAAGTTGGGTAACAGGAGCTGATGGAAGAGTTAAAAGCCTTCTAGCATTCCTTATAAATACACTCTTATTTTGGTCCTTCAATCAGTTCATAGAGAGGGAATTTCCAGAGGTCACTCTCCCAGAGTTAAGCTCCTAAGTGTAATTTGCAGATACAAAAAGACAAATATCAATTAGAGTTGAAACTGGTCACTGTTGTGTCAGATAACAAGAAAGGCTTATTTAAGGTTCTTTAACAGCAAGAGGATATCTAAAGAAAACATTACTTGTTGAAGATGGTCATTCGAATAACAGGGATGAAGAAAAAGCAGAGGCATTCAATGCAGTTTTTGCCCCAGTGATTAATAATACTGATAGAACTTGAGCTGCCTGGTCCCCTGAGTTGGAAGAACACGAGTGTGGGAACAGTGACTTCCCATTTGTGAAGTCTGAAATTGTAAGGGATCAGCTGTATCAGCTGAATGCTCACAGGTCCATGGGGCCTCATGGGATTCATCGCAGAGTTCACAATGAGCTCATGGATGTTATGGTAGGACCCCTCTCAGTGATCTACCAAAGGTCTTTGGAGTCTGAGGAAGTCTCTGCTGACTGGAAGCTAGCCAATGTTATTCCAATAAACAAAACTGGTGTGAGGAAAGACCCAGGGAATTACAGATATGTTAGTCTAACCTCAGTTCCTGGAAAAATTATGGAGAAAATCATACTGGGCACTACTGAAAGGCATTTAAAAAATAATGCAATCATCAGGCACAGTCAACATGGGTTCACAAAGGGAAAGTCCTAACTAATTTGATATCCTTCTATGATAAGGTCACCAGCCTCCTGGATGAAAGGAAGGGGGTGGATGTAGATTTTCTGGACTTTAGTAAGGCTTTTGATACTGTCCCTCACAGCATCCTTCTGGACAAGTTGTCCATCTGTAGGATGAATGGGTTCATGGTGCACTGTGTGAAGAACTGGCTAAAGAGCAGGGCTTAAAGGGATATAGTGAATGGGGCTACATGTGGCTGGAGATAGGTTACAGCAGTGCTCCTCAGGGTTCAATTCTAAGGCCAGTTTTGTTTAATACATTTATTGACAATCCTTATGCAGGAGTTAAATGCACCATTAGCAAATTTGCTGATGATACCAAACTGGAAGGTGCTGTTGACTCTCTCGATGGACAAGAGGCCTTGCAGAGGGATCTAGACAGATAGGAGCATTGGGCTATGATAAATGGGATGAAATTTAACAATAACAAATACCGGATTCTGCAGCCAAGATGGAGTATTGCCAGGCACAAGTATAAACTGGGAGGGGAGTGGCTGGAGAGCAGCCCTGCAGAAAGGGATCAGGGGGTGTTGGTTGACAGCAGGCCCAATAGGAGTCAGCAGTGTGCCCTGGCACCCAAGAAGGCAACCTGCACCCTGAGGCGTACCAAACACAGCATAACCAGCTGGTCACAAAAGGTGACTGTCTCGCTGTATTCAACACTGATACAGTCTCACCTCGAGCACTTGTGTGCAGTCTCACCTCAAGCACTTGTGTGCAGTTCTGGCCCCCACGATTTAAGAAGGATGTGTAGGTCCTTGAATGCATCCAGACGGGGGAAACAAAGCTGGTGAAAGTGCTGGAATGAATGGCCTATGTGGAGCATCTGAGGACTTTGGGCTTGTCTAATTTGGAGCAAAGGAGGCTGAAGGGTGACCTCACAGCTCTCTACAGCTTTCTGAGGAGGGGATGTGGAGATGCACGTGCTGATCTCTTCTCCCAGCTATTCGGTGCCATGTGGGAGTGTTTCAAAGTTTAGACTGGACATTAGGAGGCATTTCTTTACCAAGAGACTGATAAACATTGGAATAGACTTCCTAGAGAGGTGGTTGATGCCCCAGGCCTGTCAGTGTTTAAGAGGCATTTGCACAATGCCCTTAATAATATGTTTTAACTTTTGGTCAGCCCTGAATTGGTCAGGCAGTTGGACTAGATGATCTTTGTAGCTAATTTCCACCTAAAATAAACTATTCTAGTCTATTCTACTCTACTTTATTTTATTCTACCCTATCCTAAATAACCCTTACAGGAAGTGATTCATCTGATCCTAAAGCATACACCTCTAAAATGGGTCAATGTTCTCTAGATACTTACCTTGTCAGATAAATTCTATCCTCAAGTATTATAATTTTCTTCTATTTAGAAACCTACTCTTGAAGCCATAAAAGTATTTTTTTCCAGTGGAAAAAACTTCTACTGAAAATTTATGAACTTATAAGTCTAAGGTGCTTTATGATTTACTATTCTACATTAACATGGAGACTGAAAAAAAAGAGAAAAAGAATATGGTGTTAATATGAAGTTAAGGTGCCAAAAGCAATGTTAATGCAGACACCATGCATATTCTGTAATTTTCCTTTTAAATGCTGTGCTGGAAGTTTTTTTCCTGTCCCTCAGAATATTTCCCCATTTTAAAATATTCTAACTTCACATGCGGACAAGACAAAATCATGTGAGGAAGAGAGGAGAGAGGCCTTTACCTTAGATGATCAGGCTGCCATCCGCAGCAGTAGCTTGAGAACCAAGCATGGTGAAGACTTGAAAGTGCATCATTTTCAGTTGTCCAGGCTATTGGCTATTCTGTGCGGTCATTCTCTCCTTTTGATGAAAGGGTCCCTTCTGAGCCTAAGAAACCATTTTACAATAAAGATTAATCAAAATTTTATTTGATTCCTGAAACAGCTTTACTTGCTACGTTTTGCAACTTACAGTAGTAATAATCTATGTACTTCACTAGAAAAAAAATGGAAGTTGGAACTGTTATTAGAAACATTCTTTTGTATTACATTTTGACATTTCAGTAGTGAGGAACTTAAAAGTTAATAGCAGCAGATTACTGAGTATTTTGTTCCTCTCCTAAGAAAAAGAAGGAGAGGGTGATGAGCCCTTGCATAATAAGTTGATTTTAAATATTCCAGTTAGACTTTGAAGTTCTCCATTCACCGAGTTGAATGTTAGTGAGTAAATTCATATTTTCTGTGAGCTTTGTGCTAAGCTAGGTAAGTAAAAATGCTTTTTCAGTCGTGTATTACTCTATTTTTATTTTTCCTTCAAACCAAGAAAACCACTGATTTCTTACATAAAAGAATCTATGTGTGAAGATCTGAGTTTCAAGCTTCAAACATTTTGCTGCAGTTCTGTTCAAAATAAAAAAATGTAGTTATATATATTTTTAAACAATAGAAAAAGTGTTCTTTCAACACAAACCTCTATCTCAAAAATAGCTGGAGGAATTGCATCTCAACAGTTCTATCAACTCCTCAAATATACTATTTTCTCAGATACAGACAAGCACGAAAAACATCTAGCTCCTAAATGAGTGTTTCAGAAAGACACCAAATTTATTAGGCCCTTAATTACTACAAATATTATCAGTGGCTGCTATTAAAGAGCAAGAGTAAGCTGCTGGTCAAAATAATTGCATTATAGAATGCACCATACTTTTAGTCATCATTTTGACATCTGATAGATACAAGGCATTGATTTGACAACAAAACTATAAATTCAGGTCATTAGAACTTCATAACTGGCATTAAAACAAGAAAATCACGTTGCTATGAGGACAGAATAAGTCCTCTGATCAATATGGACCTGAAAGATGTTCTTCTAGAGATGAAAAATAATTTAAAAACAATTTCGCTAAGATATCTGTATGCTACTTTGTCTTCATTATCTCACGTTTAAATCTCTTAATACGGAGGTTAACCTTAAGCATTTTGTAACCTGCAAGTAGTTAGTCTCTGAGTTTTTAAAAACTGCTAACTACACAACACCAGCTTTTGTCAGGCATAGATGTAAGTTACTTTTTTGATAATTCTGAAATGTGACAAGAATATTTTTACATTTTGGGAGAGTTAACAAATTATATTGTGTAGACAAAGAGTTTTACGGCTGGCCACTACTTTAAATGCCGTGAAATCATTCATGATTCATGACAGTGAACATTCTTCATGATCTTTTGCAATATTTTTGAGCTGTTGTGAGGAAGCTGTTACCCTTGCAATGTAAGAAGAGTTGCAAAAGGAACAAAGGAATACACAAGAACTGAAGTATCTACAAAGGGCGAGCTACAAAAATGTGGTGATCAAAAACAATAACATACACAGTTGTTTAAAGGGTTAAAAAGGAAGGGAACACAAGGAAAACTGCACTTTGTTGAAGGCATCCACAATAAAGAACTCAATACAGCAAGAAAATCAAATTGCTATTAGGAAAACAAACCTGCATCCATCCTTAAGCATGACTGAGGAATTCTGAGTGAACAGCTGTGACTGCAAGAATAACAAATAAAGTAAGTTTGGAATTTGCCTTTGGAAAACTTTTCTAATACTTTTCCTTTAGGAAACATCACAATGATGGCTCCCCAGATGCTGTTCCGGAAGGTTCCCGTCCATTTCCCTTTCTCCCAACTGACAAAAGTGCTTCTGTGGCCATAGCTGGAAAGCTGAAAAATTCCACTGCATTTCTCTCAAATGGAATTTACCATCAGTTCTTAACCACAAAAATTTTGGGGACTTGCCTTCTCATCTTGATTAAAGGTTATTTTTTAGCAATTTTTCACAGGAAATAATTTTCATTTTCTCATTTGCTTAATAATAAACATCCTGTCACTTAAAAAATGCTTTTTGACTCTCATTGATCTCTACAACATGAAAGTGAGCGTTTTCAGTTAATTTTTGGATCTTTCCACTAATATGAGTAAGTCCAGACAGAAACAGGGGAAAATTGAAAATACTGAGACCTTAAGTGAAGGAGAAACGACTTTAGTGTGAAAATACCATTTTATATAATAGTGGTTGGAGTTTCTCCAGGGTTTGTGGGAACTATTTGCTGAGTGTCCTTTATAAAGCTATACTTATACAGATCTGTCAAGATTCCATTTACATGGAATCTGAACTGCATCCAGATACACAACAGGTAACACAGTATTTTTATATCTCTCTTTAAATTTTAAAGAGAAACATTACATTCATGTTGAAGATGCAATAACTGAAATATTTGCTCAACAAGTTATTAATTTAGTAGATGTTGCCTTTATGCCTATTATGAAGTGGCCAGAAAGATCACAGATTACTTTACTCAGTCAATATAACAGCTGAATGAGACCAAGCCCTAAAAACTCTATTTTACTTATTTTATTTACAATCAGGTAACATTTTGGTACAGGAAAAATAGAAAGCATTCTCCAGAATTTGAAAACTAATTTACCTGAAAATTTCAAGAAATTCTTTCCAAAAGGTGTCTGAGCTGTATCTATTTGCAATTGTTGGCTGTATCAGCCTGAAAGCTAAGACTTCACTGCTGCAGCTTCATGAATAGTTATCCAAATCATGCAATAAATAGCATTACTGTTTCCTGACTATGTGACCTAATTGTGCTAAACTACTTTCCACGTTGGCACAAATACAGCACTTATTAAATAAACCTTTTGTGAAGGTTTACAATTCACCAGCTCCAAAGAAAGTTTTACTTGTACAAGTGTTCACAGACAATAATGGGAGAACATGCTGAACTGAAATCTATTTGGACAGTTTTTCAGCAGCAGATTTCCATACTACCCAGTCATCCCTGTTAGTTTGTGGCGCACAGTGTCTGACAACTGAAAAATATGTAAATTGCTCTATACTTGTTATGAACACTCCTCCAGATTTTGTTCAAAGGCTGTAACAGACTGGGCTGCTCAGCATAATTTTTTGAAGCATTTGCAAAGCTGGTACCAGATCCTGCCCTCTTTCCATATGTATACCCCTCATTTGATTTCCATGGCAGAAACGCCCATTTAGCTACATGAAGAAAGTCATTTAACCTCAACTCCATTTTCCTCAACTCTATTTTCCTCCCATTATACACACACACTACACAGAAATTTGCAGTCTTGGTTATTATTTATGGAGAGCTTTCAGGATTACCTTTTACAGCTGATTTATAAAAGTAATCACCTGCCTCAGACCAAAATGTAGTACTTGAACTTAAAATGCTGCTTCTGATTTGAAAGATGTCATCTGCTTGAATAAAATCCTTCGTTTGAAGCACAGAGAATCTTTTTGTGATAGAAAAAAAATCGCAAATTAATTTAAAATTCAGAATAATCTTTGTACTGAAATCACTTGAATATGTATGCAGCTTGCATTGGATAAATATTGTATTTTTAATTAATTGTTTAATGAGATGTGTGCATTGTGAAAACATATATGCACATATTATTTCATTAACAGCTATTTGAATCAGCAATACTCAGGGTTCAAAGCACATTCTGCTCTTTATGTGCATCCTTACAAGAAGCCCAGATTCCATTTTAAGGAGAAACATTACACTACACAAAATTGATTCAAGCACTGTCAAAAACATGTTCAGAATCTGTCTCCCAGATATACAGGGTAGCTTTCAGATCTTGCACAGAGTTCTGCTCTAATGCTCCCTGCTCTACATGGGACCCTCTACCGCCCCTGTCAGCAGTACAAACCGCCTGGCTGGGGGAAGGCAGAAAGAACTCCTGGTAGAAGGAACATAAAACATGTCACCTCTGAAACAGGCAACTTTTGATGTTCCCTCCCAGCTTTTCAGCCGATACCTTGACCTGCTAAGCCTCTGGGAATGTTCCAGTGGCCAGACTGTAACTTTTACTTTACTGGTGTCCAACGCTTTGGGATCTGAAGAGCCATCCAAATGGTAGAACAGACCCTTTTGTCTTAAATTAAGTAGCCAGTTAAACCATACAAATTCTACTTGTGGTTTATTTTTCTTCTCTACAGACAAGCTGGCATTTATTATATAACAGAAGGTGGCATTCCAGATTGTTTGCATGATGTAGACACAAGGGTTTCATTTTTAGCACACTTCGTAAGTATTTTGCATAGACAGATGAAGATGCACAACACACTGTAAGCAAAAGCAACATTTCATGCCTTCATTTCATAATTAGGCTTAGCTCTTAACAAGTCACATTCTAATTCCCACCAAGCAAGTATGAAGAGGGCATCTGATCTCAAATACCTTATTCATGCAAAGAATAGGTTCAGCTGAAGTGCAACAATGAATAAAATATGGGAAACGTATTTCTGAAAGGTTATTTTACTGTGTCACCAAGTTAATTCTGGCACAAGATGACTCAAACCATCTGCAGCTTGAACAAGAAGAATTAAACATTTTGACAGGCCTGAAACCTCATACTTTGATTTTCCATTTTTTAAAATCCCAGTTTAATTCCACCTCACTCCTCCCTCTTTCTGCCGCGCTCCTTGCCATTATCTCTCCATTAAATCCAAGTACTGAAAACCCCCCACTGTTTGACACTCTTAACCATAGGTTGCTAAGGTTGAAATGAAGTACATGTTAGTTGTTCGAAAACAGTCACCTTGCTCAGAATGCAGACTCCAGAACTTTTTGCAAGGCTGACTTAGAGCAACCTTAACATATTACCCACAGTTTGTGTGGGTTTGAAATGCAAATGTTTACTTTCTACTGTAACATAAACATGATTTGTTATGCAGGGCACTGACACTTCTTATCATACCTCTAAGAAATGGTATAACTGCCACTCTTAAACACATTTCTTAACACCAGGATGCTTGAAATTTATACTTTGGATAACAACAACGGATAACAGTGAATGCATAAACCAATATACACTGACCCTCATTTTAAAATTTAGGCTCTAATTCAGGAAAAAGTCTGTGGTATATCCTTCTGTTTACCAAAGCATTTAAATATTGTTCTCAATGAGGATGGAATTCTTAATGTACTTGTAATGTCAGAAAGTTTCACAGCATACCATCTTTATGCATTTTTTTTCTTACCCATCCCTTTTCCTTGCCACCTGCCTTTCAGTGTTAATTACATTTATCTATCTAAAATTTTGCCACATGCCACATTTTTTATTGAGCCAAATGAGACAGTGCACATGCATTTTACTGGCGAATTTATGGCTAGAGGACCCTCTTTTTTTCTGTCCTTTATGGAGAAGAACAGTTCTAGTTTTAATGCTTTGGCACATAAGCTTTAATAGCATCCATGCATCTGTTCCTGAGCTCCTCACTTAAGCTCCCTGTGTATCATCCAAGACGGAAGCTATAACACAGAGAGAACATTTCTCATCGCTCCATTTTCACACTTGCTTCTCAATACTTTTCATTACTGCTGAGCACCTAGTCCTAAAACCTGAAAGATAAGTGAAGACTCACAAAAGAAGGATTCTCCCTCAACAAAAAGCCTCAAGCTTTCAGACAGAGAGGTGAAGCCAGGCTCCCAGAGGCTGTCCCACCCAAACTTCAAGCCTGCCTTAGTAGTCATAGCCTTTGCTACGACATTTTTTTGTTATGAGCTTTGTTGAGTTTCTGGACTCTGCATGTGTGAAATTATTTATTTCTGCTACTGTACTTCCAACCTTTAAATGGCAAAATTATACATGTGAAAAGAAAATAGGAACAGCCTTAGCCAAACAATTATGGGCAAATAATTTTGTTTTTCCATTAAAATCTGAATTACATTCTTCTAGGATTTATTTTGGGTTTTATTATTTTTGTGATTGTTGCTTTATTTGTAGCTGATAGATCCAAAATGCTTTTCCAAATTGGATGCAATTTCTACACTAAATAAAAAGGCAGTCCACAGTTTTAAGAACATTCCATAATAATCCAATCCAATAATAAGTTTTAAGTTATAAAGTCATTAACATTTGGTAATGTCAACCAATTCTTTTTTTGTAAACACATTATATACTTCTGTTTGAATTTAATCACTTACTAAGCAGCTAAATAATTGTTTCAAGCTAATGAGAATTAGTTTTGAAGTTGTTAGTATTAATGAGAAATCACCATATCCATATTAGTGTAGCATAGTGCTAAATAATTGATACCTCAGTTCACATTACCGCTTGGAGGATACTAGCGGCAAACAAAATTATTAGTTTCATTTTGTCAGATAACTTGCAAAGCACAATTTTTTAATGGTTTTTAAAAACAAGTATTTTGAAATTAAAATAAAACTATGCTTCATTATGACAAAAAAACCACAACAGCCTCCAGATTTAGAAGCACAATGTTGTCTACTTGTGTTAAAGACATAAGAGAAGGAAGGACAGAATCGTAAGAATTCAGTGGGAATCTGGAGCACTCAACACTTCCTAGGAGACTTTCAGCTCCTTTTAGGAATAAGCCCTAGAGAAACTGTTTTTCTTTCATTCAAAATCCATCCTGTTCTCTTCCAATGAAAACAATGCATGTTTTGCACCTTTCAAGATAGGGCTTATTGTGTTTCAGTGAACACCCCCTGTTCATTGGAATTTTAAATCAGTTTCTATTTTGTTGTTTTTGTGAAGTATTTGGTGTGGTCAAACAGCTTTTCCATTAAACCAACAGGAGTGATAGATGGCATTTCCCAGGCTGCCAACTGTGTCACAATCCAAAGTATCTTAAAATTCGGGAAAACATGTGTATGAATGTTTCTAGTCCAAACAGTGTTACAAGGACAGCATGGAAACACAAATACCGAGCCAAGTTCTCCGCTGTTTATAAATCACCAGAATTCTCACTGCAAAAGAAATCTGCTCATTTACACCAGGTGAGAATGTCTGTAGAAGGAATATAATTACCTTCTGATAACATACAGTCATTTTTCTTTTAATGTCCTATGACTTAATGACAAATACACTCTCGTCTTAATCTTTCTATGCAATCTGCAGTAGTTTATCCCTTAATATCAAATGTCTCTATATACAACCTAATGATTGTAATATTTTTTTCTTGTGATCCAGACAACGCTACATTAAGTTTTGCAACTTTCTGAGGTTCAGCTTACTCACCCCTGTCTTTCTCATATCTTATGAATATACCATACTAACTATCTATGGCAGTTCTAGACAAGCTTCTCTGGGCAGAATTTTGCAGGCAGTATACTTTTTAGTCCTATTTCAGTTTAGTTGTTGTCATGGGATAACCATGGCTAGCAGTTAAGCACCACACAGCTGCTCCCTCACTCCCCTGCAGTGGGATGGGGAAGAGAATCAGAAGGGTAAAAGTGAGAAAACTTGTGGGTTGAGATAAAGACAGTTTGATAAGAAAAGGGGGAAAAAAGGCAAAAAGAAGGAAGGAAAAACAAAACCAAGAAAAACAAGTGATGTAAAAACCCCAGTCGCTCACCACCAGTTGCTCATCACCAGGCTGATGCCCAGCCCATTCCCGAGCAATAGCAGCCCTGACAAAATCAGCTCCCTCTGGTTTTATTGCTGAGCATCACATCATATGGTAAGGAATATCCCTTTGGTCGGCTGGGGTCAGCTGTCCCAGCCGTGTCCCCTCCCAACTTGTTGTGCACTCCCAGCCTGCTTGTTGGGGAAGCACAGTGAGAAGCAGAAAAGGCCTTGACTCTGTGTTAGTGCTGTTCGCTAATAACTATAACACCGTTGTAGTGTTCTCATCAGAAACATGGTTTTCATCAGAAATCAAAAACATAGCATCATATGAGTTACTATGAAGAAAATTAACTCAATCCCAGCGAAAATCAGTACAGTTGTACAATCTGTAGTTGGCATGGCTTTCTCCACTTTCATTGAAAAACTATTTCATGGTCTATTCAAACTCATTTTAAAGAAGCTTTCCTTTGTTGTATTTTCCCTCTAGCAATTCTATTGCCTTTGGAAAAAAATGTCTGTTCTTTAAAATTCTTGATGCCTTTCCATCTATCATTCCATCACCCCTACTACCACATAACCAAAACTTTACATAGTTGGCATTTTTATCTGCAATCACAGTTCCTGTAGCCCCACAACTATTTTATTCTTTTGACAGAAACACTTTCTACTGTGCTGTTCTTTGTAAACATGAGCTTGCCATGCTACCAGAGCTGGTCTAGTTTTCTACATCACCCTTATCTACCCAGTCATTTTCTACCTGCTTGTTTCTATGGGTAGGCACACAATGATTTATCTGAGAGAAACTCCCTGTCTTCTGGCTTTCTAGCACAGGATAGTATAGTTTTTTCTATATTAATGAACTAACCCATGACAATCCTCTCCATGCTCACACTAGAAACTCCCCTTGCTCTCCAACACAAGGGCTACATTTAAACCACCACCAAAGAATGCTCCCTGGCACAAGTTTACTCCTGAGCCATGCCTAGCAATAGTTTGTGAGCATACTGGCTATCAGGGACATGCCAAGAATGCTTGTAACCATTCAACAGTACAGACAGCCAGGTTACGGTATCCGGGCCCTTGACCTTGATTTGTTCAAGGATTTGACTAGACTTACCATAAATCCCATAGTCCAAAATTATTTCTCCAGAGTAAAAAGGTGTTTCCACTTTTCTGCTTTCAGATGTCTCAAAAATGATAGGCTTTCATTTCTTTTCAGGTTCAACCTGAAGATAAGCAAAACCTTTTTTACTGTGAGGGTGACAGAGCACTGGACCAGGCTGCCCAGAGAGGTTGTGGAGTCTCCTTCTCTGGAGACATTCAAAACCCGCCTGGACGTGTTCCTGTGTGACCTGGTCTGGGTGATCCTGCTCTGGCAGGGGGGTTGGACTGGATGAGCTTTCAAGGTCCCTTCCAACTCCTAACATTTTGTGATTCTGTGATTCATGAAACGAAAAGTACAATAGGAAACGTTTATTCACACAAGACATACCTGAACAAGGAATACCAGCCATGGGAATCAGAATTAGTAGGTATTGGTTTTCTTCACATAGAATGAGACAGGGTCACATTCAGAACAAATCCCTAGACTAGGGCCGTGTAACAATGTTTTTTTAGAAAATTTTGCAACACAACATGACACTAAATTCCAAATATGCTAAAAGGAAACCATTTAAATCACTTGTATTCCTCAGACCATAGTGAACTTATTATGTTTATACTTAAAAAGGTCTTTCAAAAACATATGTTTATGATCATAAGAGCTGCTAATTTAGACTAAGGGAATGGTCTGTGGGGTTCAATAGCCAGATGCCAGCACAGAATAGCTTTAAAAAATATACAAGTAAAAACAGAAGGCAGCAATCATGATATACTTTGTCTTTTGAAATAGTGTAACCTTCTTTGTCTATGCTGTGAAATGCATCTTCTAGACCACTTTAATCACTGGTGTACTCAATGCTCACATTACACATTTCCGTGTTCAGTTTTTGACTTAAACAAAATTTGGGTTGTTTTTTTTTTTAATACTAAGTAAAGATAATTACAAGTTGTCAAAAAAAAAACCTCTCAGCGAAAAATATGTTTCTTTAGAAACATTTTTCAATAGTAAACTTTCAGTTCTTTCAAAATATTGCTTTTTAAACAAAACTAAAATGTTTGCATTTATTTTGAACAGTTATATTTCATTTTGTTCTTTTTATGATTTCTGCTTTTTTATTTCTTATTCAACCTTTTTGAACTAAAAAACATATATTAACAAAATAAATTTTGGTGGAGATTTAGAAAAAATAAGTTGTTTATTGCAATTTGATAAAAGGAATGAAAATGTTTAAATTCTTATCTCTTAATGCCTTCCTTTATCATTAAGTTTCTCTACCATTATTTGAGATGTGTCTTGCTGGGAAAATTTTTAGAGACTATGTAGAGTATTGGCACACTGTGATGTTTTTTATGGGAATGGATTGCTATTTAGGGAAAAGAAATGTTTGAAACAACAGGGAGCCTTCACAGAAGAAGAAATATTAAAGGAAACTAAGAGTTCAGTACAGTTCTAAGAAAAGTTTTGCCTGATTAAAGGCATCACATTTCAACCAATTTTTAACAGAAACATAGGACTGGAAAGGATCACCTGTGCTACTGAATGTAGCTTCTGCAATAGGGCAGTAGATGAAAGATCTGCTGCACATTTACTTCTGTTTTCCCCACACAAAGGGCCACCAATTCCTTTCCTGCAACCTAAAAGAACCTCATGGACCTGCAGTAGAAAACTAAAAGTTACCATTACAGTGTAAGGAATTCCTCTGAATGGAACTTGAAGAGACTGAGAGTGTTACAAACATCCTTCAGCACTTTTGTTATTTAGCTTTTATTAAATAAAGATTTACTGTGACTCAGGCTCAATCTCTGCTGTCTACCTCCTCTTGTATGAACTCATTTTGCATAAGCACAACCTACAATGTGGAAGAGTGAGTCAGAACTGGCATCTGCCACTCTGAGCTGTGCATTCATGATGTGGTCTCTTCTCCCAGGAAAACTGGGAGAGACTGTTCGTTCTTTTGCACAAAGGTCAGATGAAGGCAAATCTCTTCACGCAATCTCCAGTAGTCATCTATGGATCATCAGGGAAAAATCCACTCTCCCTCCCTCAAGTAACCACAAGCCCAGAAAGACGTCATTAACACACATTGTGATCAAGTAACTTACTCTTGTTGCATAGACATCAAATTTCCAAGGACTTGTATCACAGACTGAAGTTCCAGTCTCCTTAAATTCCTCTATTTTGATATGCAATCTCTTTCAGTAGCTTACCAAGCATAATCTTAAACCAACTTTGATTCCCTCTCCAGTTGCTATTTGAAGATCATTCCAGTAACTCGTTTTTTTCCTTTTTTTCCCCCTAAGCTTGCTGAAGACTAATTTTGACCTCTTAACTTCAGAACCTTTTTCATGTTTGATATTTGTTCTCCAAAAGTATTTGCAGAAAGTTTTCCCTTTTGACACTCAGTTGGCAAGGTTAAAAAGGCAAATTCTTTTAATCTGTCAAATAAGGCTTAATCAGTGCCTTTTACACCTGTAGCCAAAGTCTTTGGCAGTTCATAGCCATCTTCTAGCGAAGGAATGATCTTTTTGTCTTCCAATTTAGAAAACCTCTAGTAATAACAGAAGTATTTATTGCTGGTTTCTGGGTGCCCAGTATTGTGATTTAAAACTCTCAAGATTCATCTCATACTTCTCACTTCAGTTGCCTAAGCCATCTGATCCTTCCTGCCTTCTTTTAACAGATGATTCCCTCTCGACCCCTTTGTTTCAGTGTTACCTCTCAGTTTTATGCCCAGTTATGAATTTCAAAATCCAATATTTAGTTCTCTACATTTGGGTCATTAATGAATACATTAATCAGGATCTGTCACAGATTGATCCCTTGAGGACACTAGCAGTAGCCTTTCTCCATCCCAGTACCCCCTTCTGCATATCCTCCCCTTTCAACAGTTCTTTAATCCACACCACATTCTCTATTAATTGCCATCATCTCCACTGACAAAACCAATTTCCTACTCAGTGTTGTAGGAAATCTAAAGAGATAAAGCCACTGCATTACCTTACACAAGGAAAGAAAATAAATAAATAAAATAATAAAATAAAATA
>NW_010164493.1:3206-5616 GCF_000695765.1 Mesitornis unicolor | reverse complement strand
GGGGGAGGCTCGGGCGATGGCTGGGGGCGCGCGTGTGCGGTCGCGGACACTCGTCGGGTTTTTTTTGAACCAGTGCCTGAACCATCTGTGTCCTACTCCTGTATGAGTGCCCCTGAGAGCAGCACGGCTCCTCGTGCGGGCGAGCCGCCCGCTTCGCCGCGGTGTCCGACCGCTCCTCGGTCGCAAGGTTTGGCTGGGCTTCAGCCAGGCGCTTTGGATCCAGGCTTTAGTGCGGGACGCGGGGCCTGAGTTAGTGCTGGGCCAGATTTGGACTCTTCCTTACATCCAGAATGAAATGCAGACTTAAATCTAAGGAGTTAAACAGAAGCTGTATAACTTGGGTTGAAAGGGATAATTCATTATATATTCTCTAAATATGGAAAAAAAACCCAAATCGGCTTCAAAAGTGATTGTCGTCATCTATACAGTTGCTCTATCACTTGATGACTCCTCCCCACCTGGGGACGGAGGTTTGGAAAAGGAAAAGAGATTAATGGGTTGAAACAGAAATAGATTTAACAACATCATAATAATCAACTAGTATTAATAACAGTTCTAATCTAAAATACACAGAGTTTTACTCAGCCAGTATTGTGGAGGAGTAGGCCTCAAGGTTAGGATGATAAACAAGTCCCTCTTGAGATGTCGGCCACAGAAAAGGGAGCAGGAGGGAGAGGAAGAGAAGGAGGAAGAAGGGCTGCAGCAAACTCCACAATTTATAGTGAATGTGGCGCTGATGGTATGAATTGATCAGTCTGGGGTCACCTTGGAGTTGACTCCCTCAGGTTTCCGCACCCCCCAGCCTCTGCAGCTTTATCCCAATACATTCTATGATTCTATAATCTCAAAACCTTAAAAGTCCTCGAGCACTGGCAACCTGCATACCAGTATTAGCTGAAATCTCTAATGAAGTTTTTAATCAACTTTGTTCCCATGAAAATAGAGTGCTGTAGTCCTTACAGAACTGCAGTTTTCCTCAACAGAAAACTGACTCTAAAATTCTGTCCCACTAAACCAGAACAGTGAGTCTTTTCAGTCTTCTAAGTATTTTGACAGGCAGTGATCAGCAGGCTTCAGGGATATCAAGACACTGGACATGAAGAACAAATAATACTCTCTTTGCTGCATGTTACGTGGTTTTCTCAAAGACAGAAGAACAGTTGAAGCTCAGCTTTGACAACTGCTGTGTTACCAACAGGTTGAAAGGTTTAGTCCCTGCTGGGTCTAAAGAGGTTGTATTCTGCATTACACTTGTTATTTTAACACAAAACAGCACTTCTGTTCCTGAACATTGAAGCAACAGGCAACTTCTACAAGACGTATATAGCATCAGAATGGCTCTCACTAAAAAAACTTTCAGAAAAATTCATTAATATTTTGAAAGTAATTTGTTTTAAAAGGGCTAGATTATTCTCTAGTATAAATCAAGGATGTGTACTGTGAGTTGGTTTGAGCTGAAAGTAGTGAAATACTGACATGTGAAACAAAATTAAATGTAGTCAAGTCTGTCTAATTATTTTTAACAGCTGCTTAGTTTTACTTGACTAACGAATTGTTTGCTATCTTCATGTATTTGCTCCAGGTTCACCAACTAAAGCCATAGGCAGTTTATGGCATCCAAAAAGTCTTGCCGCTGCTTCCATTTAATTGGAGGGAATGCACACACAGTGACACTTAAGAGCCAGTAAAAGCCCAAAAGTGACCCAAAGAATAAAACTCTATTCTCATGAGCTGCTTACATGTGTGCATGCAAAGTGAAGATCTGTCAGATCCCATAGATCATGCAGACTGCTTTTTTTCTGTATGTGACTTCACGGTAACTTTTTGCAAATGGCACGTGTGCGGGACCTCAGCTGGACTGAGGCCCGTGGACAGAGTGACTTTGACCTTGAGAAGATTCCAGTCTACCTTTGAGAGAATAAAGAGGAACAAGAAGAGCTGCAAGGTAAACAAGTTTGTCGAAAGTGCTGACAGCAGACTGAGTGGTATGTGTTCCTTTGGCGAAAGTGCTGAGTTGTGATGAACTGTGAAAATATTATCCAATAAAAAAGAAACATAATAACTTTGAACCAATGAGAAGAAAACACATCTGGGAAAAGAGAGTATAAATAGATGAGGAAGAAAAACAATAAAGGCTTTTTGTGCTGTGCCAATACTTGTTGTTTTGTCACTTTGTCCGTCCCTACCGTGACAAACAGTGACCCCAACACGAGGCGACAGAATAATCCACAGACTGTAGAGGGCTGCAGGGTGACGTGCAGCGGCGACGGAGCCCGGTGAAGCTGAGAGCGGCTGGGGGAGCTGCCTGGGCTGGACCTGAATTCTGACACCTGATAAGGTGAGCCACCAAGAACAGAGTTAACGCTAACAAAAAGAGGAGGCTAGAGAGCGGAACATATGGAAAGGGGAA
>NW_010164493.1:1189-2960 GCF_000695765.1 Mesitornis unicolor | reverse complement strand
GCTCTCCCCGTGCCGCACCTTTTAGAGGAACAGACTCAAGAGAATGAACAAATTATGGACGCTAAGGGAACAACGGGGAATGTAATGCTAGAAAGAGAAAAAAATTGTAAATTCCGCGGCTGCGGGAAGAAGGAGAGGAACACCGAGCGGCGTCCGGACCGGAGTGCTGCGCGCAGGCGCCACCGCTTGCCCGCTCCTCCGCAACTCTTGCTGTCGCTGGTGCCGGTGGCGCCGCGCTGCTGCCGCTGCTCCGCGCCAGAGCGACATCTTAAACAAAACAAAACAAAACAAAACAAAACAAAACAAAACAAAACAAAACAAAACAAAACACAAAAAACAACCCATTTTGCCAAGCAGTGTCGGTCTAAATTTCACTTAAATGGCCAGCCAGGGAAACAGCAAGAAGAGCGCAAGGAGGGGCCTGCCACATCCGCAAATAATCCATTCCTCGGCCACCCTCAAACACAAGCCTTTGTCACCGATTATCAGGAAAAACCAGGGGCTCAGCTGGCATGGATGTATCCACTGCCGACACATTAACGATAAATGACTGTCCAATACACAAAGTGCCTTCTGAACCACGGGGATCAATTGGTAAAGGACTTAATGCGTTATTAATAGGAAGGTCAAGTAGCACTTGACAAGGATTGATGGTACATGTGGGTGTGATTGATGCGGACTATACGGGACAAATCTGGGGTATGATATCTACTGCAGCACTACCAGTAGCTATCACTTAGGGAACTTGAATTGCTCGACTTGTGGGTTTTGTGAGTTGTGTTCCTAGAACAGAGCAGACTATTCGCGGCGACAACGGATTTGGATCCACCAGAAAACCGCTTGTCTTTTGGTCCCAGACTGTCACCGACAAGAGACCACAAATGATCTGCACACTTACAATGGACCATGCTACCCCCTCGCAGACAAAATTAATGGGTTTGTTGGTTACAGGAGCTGATGTCACCATCATCGTGCAACGTGATTGGCCTCCTACCTGGCCCTTGGTATCGAATACAACAGGAGTTAGGCCTTGGAGGAATGGCAAATAGTTTTATGGCTGCTAAACCTGTCGTTATTAGCAACCCTGAGGGGCAGAAAGCCACCATCAGGTCATATGTGACCACTGCGCCCTTGAACTCATGGGGGAGAGATAGTCTTGCACAATGGGGGGTAAGAATTACAACAGATTTTTAATGGGGGCCACTGCGCTGCAGGGTGTCACACGGCCAAGACTGGCTCTTAAGTGGTTAATAGAAAAGCCGGTATGGGTGGGTCAGTGGCCCCTTAATTGAGAAAAACTCATAACCCTGCGGCTTTTAGCTGTGAAACAATTGGCCGCAGGACACATTGCACCCTCTTATAGCCCATGGAACACACCTGTGTTTGTGGTAAAAAAGAAATCAGGGAAGTAGCACTTGTTGCATGACCTAAGGAAGATCAATGAGGTGACGGCAACCATGGGAGCATTGCAACCAGGGCTGCCCTCACCAACCATGATTCCAATGCAATGGGAAATTGTAATAATGGACTTAAAGGATTTTTTTTTTTACTATTCCTCTAAAATGAACAGGACTTGGAAAAGTTTGCGATTACAGTGTCATCAGTAAATAATAGTAACCCTGCCAAAAGGTATCATTGGAAGGTACTTCCTCAAGGCATGAAGAACTCGCCTACCATGTGTCAGTGGTTTGTAGTGAAGGCTTTGAGTCCAGTCTGTGCTGCATTCTCAGCAGGATATCATTACCATTACATGGATGATATTTTGTTGGCC
>NW_010164493.1:452-1126 GCF_000695765.1 Mesitornis unicolor | reverse complement strand
TGATTCCCCCAGAAAAAGTGCAATGCCAGCAGCCATGGTTGTACCTGGGTATGAAGGCGTTATATCAAACAGTAATGCCACAACCAATTCAGTTGCAGATAGATGTAAAAACCCTGAATGGTCTGCAAAAACTAGCAGGGGTGATTAATTGGGTCTGACCTTATTTGAGGTTGATGTCTTCTAAATTACTGCCACTTTTGGAGTTGTTAAAAGGGAACTCAGACATTGCTGCACCACAAGTCCTCACCCCAGAAGCAAAACAGGTAATTGAAAAGGTAGAACAAGCAATTACAAAGAAGCACATATGGAGAACTGATTTAACAATATCAGTGCAAGTGTTTGTGTTGACAGATGAAACGATACCTTTTGCAATGATTGCACAGTGGAATTTAAGTTGACAAGTGTTGGAGGCTTCATGAATGAAGATGGACATGGTTATATAGAGTTGTATGGTTTGGAATCACCACCTTAAAGAGTTGTGCAATTTAAGGAGACCGCCTTAAGATGACATAGGAATAAAGAAAGAGAAAGTACGACAATGCGGCAAGAGAACGACCCGGAAGTAAACCAACCGGAAGCGGAAGTAAACCACCCTGAACCAGATGTGGGCGGTGACACGTAAGATAGTAACCAATCATGTATTAGCTTAGACAATATGGACACATATATGTAAC
>NW_010164493.1:0-344 GCF_000695765.1 Mesitornis unicolor | reverse complement strand
GATAGATGAAACGATACCTTTTGCAATGATTGCACAGTGGAATTTAGGTTGGCAAGACCCTTTGCATGTTTTAGAATGGGCCTTTCTACCTTTTAGAGCAAAAAAAACCCAGCTCTGGGTCTGTTTGAACTTTTGGCCCAGATTATCATTAAAACCAGAACTCGTTGTGTGGAGCTATTGGCAAGGGATCCTGAGAAGACTGTGATACCGGTAGAAAGTCAATATTTTGAGTGGTGTCTCGCCAACAGCTCAGCACTTCAAGCCGCAATGATAAATTTTAAAGGTCAAATAACTTATCATCTGCCCTCTCATTCCCTTTTGAAAATGGGCAGTCAAATTCGATT
>NW_010164492.1:0-41584 GCF_000695765.1 Mesitornis unicolor | reverse complement strand
ACTTCATGAGGTTGGCATGGGCCCAACTCTCCAGCCTGCCCAGGTCCCTGTGAGTGTCATCCCTTCCTTCCAGAGTGTCAACTGCACCACCCAGCTTGGTGTCATCCTCAAACTTGCTGAGGGTTATCATGTAGGAAATCTGTTATGGGTGTCTAGCATATCTTTAACTGCATGGTGATACTCCCATTGTGAGAGCTCCTGAGCAGGGGTACTTGTTAATACCTCTCCCATACATTCCAGCCCACCACTGAGGAGTTGAATCTTATTTCTCAATTTTCCACATCATTGCTCTAAAACATACACCAATACTGTTTTTCCTGGCATCCTGCTTAGTAAAAATATGATAGTAGATATACAAAATATATCAATGTATGACATATGTAAAACCATATGTGTGTGTACAGAGATATAGATATATATGTATAAATATATGAATGAAGTAAAAACAAAGGTCTGCCTATACCCAAGGAACTGAGTGATGTAGAGTAATTAAGGCCTAAAAATAGGGAAAAATAAGAATTATGATTCTGATAACTTAACTGATACTTGGGAGTGATATCTCACTAGCAAATGCTTATTGGGACAGCTGAAGCCCCTGTTTCTGACCTGTGTAAATTGTCTCTGCAAATCACTTGCAGCATCCTTGTGAGACCCATGTGGGTGAATGACACTGACTGTGGAAGTGACTCCTAATGGGAAGCTGGTAGTAGTAGTCACCAGAAAGGGAGAGGAGCTGAATATTCTCGTCAAGCTAAACCCTTAGAAGCCCCCAATTATTCTCACTAGAATCCAGATATACAAGTGAGAAAGAAGAGCTGGTGCCAGAAGATGAAATGCATTCTTTTAAGCACTGTTCCCATGTCTGTCCAGACAAGGAGTCTGAAGGATCTCCCTGCTTCCTTTTCCCACCCTCTAGTATCTCCAATCAAAAAAATGAAGTGATGCTCTTCCATCCTGTCTGTCTGGACCTTTTTTTCTCCCTAACTCCTCTGCTGGCCTTGCAGTACTGATGGAGGCTGAAAACATTGCTATCTTTGGGGTCAGTCCATTCCCAGGGCTCTGGATCATCAGATGGTGCTAACAGGCAGTGGTGATGCAGATAAGGTTTGGATTAAGCTTGCTGTTTGTACAAACTCCTTCTCATTTCTTTATATCAGAAGTGTTGAGAGGATGCCTAGAGCATGGTGAGTGCCACTGTGGCATTAAAAAAAACCATCACAAGACCTCACTTAGCCAAGGGTGTTGGTGTGAGAACAGACATTCCCTGGGAGTAATCTCCAGTCAGCTCCATCTTCAGCTTAAGTTAGTCTTAATGAAAAAGAAATTAGTCATTTACTTTCTCTGAGGCTTTTCTCATTGCTTGAACTGCCAAAAAGACTCCTTTGCAGTGAGTCTGCAGACAGAGCACTGGAACAGGCTGCCCAGAGATGTTGTGGAGTCTCCTTCTCTGGAGACATTCAAAACCCGCCTGGACGCCTTCCTGTGTAACCTCATCTAGGTGTTCCTGCTCCGGCAGGGGGATTGGACTAGATGATCTTTTGAGGTCCCTTCCAATCCCTAACGTTCTGTGATTCTGTGAGTTGAATGCATACTAATGCCCTGAGTGAGACTTGGTGTGTTAGTGCCCTCTTGGATGCTGAATTCAAGATGGTCCTTTACGTCCAGGTGAATCAGCGCATACAGTGAGTAGCCCTGAGCTGTCTGATCTGGGAATGGAGAGGATAAACTAGGATTATGCAGGGTTTAATGCAAGTGGCAAAGCTTGTGTAGGGTCCCGGCTGAATACCTGGAGAGCCAGCCAGTGCTGATGTCCTTGTTGCTTTGGCCACACCGTGGTCAGGACCTACACTGGATCTTTCAGAGCTGTCTTTATGCCTTCATGGAAACTGCAGTCCCATGCTCTGACTGCACTGGAGATATACTTAGTGTGCCTGACTCTGTGGATATGTTTACACTGCCTATATGGAGTCAGACTGAACCCTTTTTACTCTGCTTTTAACTGCTTTAACTTTTTAATTATTCAGGTTTTAATAATAAAAAGTGCTGTCCATTCTGACAAATCTTTTTTTTTCTTAAACCTAGCAAATAAATCCACTTCTATAATGTCTGTGCATTTAATATCCTATCTGATGTCAGGAGTCTTCAGCCCTCCTGGCTCCAGTGGGAGCTGAATGCAAACAGCAGGCCCCTTCCCCATTCTTTTGAATACATGTAGTCATGGCACTGAGAACAAGACAGTGCTTGTATTCCATAAAAAGCAAAATACGCTGGATTTCAGCTTGCCCTTTTTTTTTTCTTTTATAGCTAAGCTAATAAGTAACAAGATGACTGAAATGGAGCAGGTAGTGCTGATCAGTGAATGCTTCTTAAAGGTCAGGAAATGTCTTCTTATTCTTCTCAGTTGTCAGTTGCAGAGGCTGGATCGCTGCTCAGTGTGCGTGAGAGACAGACAGACAGGCTCAGTTTGGAGGGGAAAACATCCTGGAGACTTCTGTTTTCTCCTTGAGGAGATTGCTATCATCACACATGCATGTGTTTCAGCCAACATTGCCGAAAGCTACCCCAGTTATAAATGTGTATTGCCCAAGGCCAAAGTCTTGATGTTGTGGGAAACCTATGGCAATTATGGGGCCAAAACCCACTGCAAAGGTCTCAGGTCAGCACTGCCTTTGTCAATGTTACTGTACTGCCGTGCTATCAAGCCCTCGATTAAATTCAGTCTTAAATGAACAGAGAAAAAGTTTAATTATGGCATCTTACTGCAGATAAGCATTGATTAATTTGTGTGTTGGGTGTAGTAGGATAATTCCAGGAGAGGGCTCTGCGGAGTGAAGTGCAGTGGATACTGCCTCTCAGGGAATGTGGAGCTGCAGCTGAGAGTGTGGGGACAGCAAAGGGCTGCTCTAGGAGCAATTTTAGTGATTTTTGCAGGAGACATCACATGTGCTGAAGGCAGCCCCCATGACCAGTCAGGCTGGCACTGGCAGCCAAATGCAGAGCATGTGTGCTCTCCTTCAAAAGCCTCTTGCAGAGAATTTATTAATTTGCCTGCTGCAATGTTCAGAACATCTCATTGGTGTAGACTGACACAGGTTCATATTTTTTTCCTACCCAGGAGTACAGTTGCCAGAGCAGTGGTAAGACTTGCTATAAAATAGGGGAGTTCAGACCACCATGGTGCTCTTTCTTTGGCTGGGACCACTGGCAGATGCTGAAGGGTAAAGTTTGTCCCACTGATAGACACTGGAATAATCTGTGGAATAATCTTCCTAGAGGGGAAATTGCCTCCTAAATCAGAGCAATTACTGTTTGGTTTATTCAGTAAAATATTACCTGTAATTATTTGTTTTTAATCTTTCATGTATATTTTAGCATGCCAAATATTACTTAAAGGCCGTTCTGAGAAAATGGTGTCTTATGGGAATCCTTTAAAGATATTTAGTGTTTATGGTATCTTCTGACAGCATCTTCCCCAAGATAATCCATGGGAAACCTGCCACTCCCACAGAATACATTTCTTTTTATTAGTTTATTTGTGTATCGTGATGTTTATGTTTTCAGTGAGGGTAAAGGGCTAATTTCATGGCATTTGTTGTTTTCACATATCTCTTGTCTGTCCTCTCTTTAGTTATTCTTTGAATATTTTTAATCTTTCCAACCCTTTGTTATTGGCTTTCTGTGCTCCTAAATGTTTTATTTGCTCTTAGAGGATGGATTCTCTTCTGACTGCATTTTTTTGCGAGATGGCAGGGCCATACAGAAGCACTGTTTTCTAAGGCAGTGGAGTCTTAAGCCTTTTCAGTAATGCTTTATGTGTTAATTACTATGTTCTTTATAGTCTGCTTGCTTCCCCCCCCCCCCCCCCTTTGTTGCCGTTGCCCATTTCTATTATAGTTTAACTAAGCTATCGCAGTGACTTCCTGGCCATGTCCTTTACTAAGCATATTTACATATCGCATCAGAACAGAGTGCTGGGTAAAGGAAATCCAGCCACATAACTGTAACTGAGCTGCATATTTCTGTAAAACAAATATTTAACTGTAGTGTGCAATTTCAGAGTTTTGCAGTAGTACAACTAGTATCAAATAGTTGTTGAAAAATTGAAAATCCAGTAACTTAGCCAGGCTGCACTGAACTAGAAGAATATTTCATTTCAGACTGGAATATGACTTCATGAAATCTGCAGCACAGTGATACTAGCAGGGTTTTAATTTTTCATTATTCTTTTTCTTTTGCTGTTTGGTTGTTTGCTGACTCTACTTATCAAAAGCAATGAGGAAAGAGCACAAGGAGCTGAATTGTACTGCTAATTCTGCATTTATTTACAATTAAATTGCTTTCCTGTCCTTTGAATTATGAGGAAGGGGAAGCATAAATGGATGACTAAGGGATTCAGCTGCATATCTCCCTTAATTTCTGTGGCTGCTATCTGGTTGAACACTGCAACAGGCTTTAAACATCTCTACTGGTGCTCACAGTGTGTTGAATAAAATAAAAAATGTTGTCTGCTTCGGCTCTGAAGAGCCTACAGTCTAAGCAACACAGCAACAGAGTGATACTGTGAGAATAAATTATTGTATATATTTTTTTTCATTTATTAACAATGCTGTTTATTCTCTTTCTATGGAAGCTGTCAGAGAAGTGAGTTTTTATTGGGCCTGGGTACAATGGCTGAAGAGTAGAGCAGGGAATGGCCTCCATGTGTGGGAGATAGAAAAAAAAAATCACTAAAAGATCGTGACCTCGTTGCTGATGTAGTTACTCAGTAGCTGTCACGTGGCAGTAGTGCCGTAGGTGATGTTAATGTGTTTTAGTCGTAGAATACAAGACTTTATCTGGGTTGCAAAAGGGCGCCTTCTGCCTTTTTCAGTAATTAAGGGGCAAAGCATTGGCTCATTAAGACTTTCCCAGAATATAAAGAAACAGCAGCAAATGCCAGCTGGAAAGTCAGGTGGTGCTCACCATGGAGTGATAAATGGCTCTGCCCTTGCTGATGCTGGGAAGCTGTAGCACTGCCCACACTTGCAGATCATGAAGTCTCTGGGAGGGCTCTCTCTTCCTCATTGTCCTCCAGGGAAAGCCTGGATTAATTTTGGATGCTGCTGTGGTAAACATGCATAACCATGGTGCTGCATATGCAGAGCAGTTGAGTGCTGGGCTTTCCCAGGATGCAGGGATGGAAAAGCTCTCCAGGCTTCTTGAGTCCAGTCTGTGAATGCTCTCAGTAGCCATATCACAGGAAGCTTTGAGAAGTGCCTCATTTTCCACCCACCAGACAAGGATGTTTGCCCTTGTGGCTCTCACTGCAGTAACTGTTGCAGAATTACACCCTGCTGTGGAACTGTTTAACATTTCCGGACTAAATTTAGGAAGTTTAATACTCCACTCTTGTGTTCAGATGGAGCACATCCCAGTTCAGGATTCTCTGTAAAGACAATTCTATTTCCAGTTTAGTTTTTGAAATAACTTTTTATCTCACTTTTCTTCCTCCTTGTTTTCCCTCTTTCTCACTCTCTTTATTTTAAAGTATAGTTATTTTAGTACCCTAGACTGCTGCCTGTTTCCATTTCATCTTTCTTTGGCTCCTTTTCTTAGTGATGGTGAGAAGGAAGTACGTATTGCATTTAGTCCTTGCCTGTTAGACCTGCTTGTGTACTTGCTGGTGAATTATGCTGACATTTCCCCCCTCGAGAAAACTTGTCCATGCTCCTGCAAGATGGACTGTTCACCTATGAACACCACCTGCCTTGATGTGTCCACAAGGCCAGATTTGTGCATCTGGAGAAGAAAAAAAATGAAATGAAATCACAAAAGAAAGCAAGGAGGACAAAATAGGAGAAGGTGATATGCTTTGTGGCATAACATCTCTGCATCTATTTGTGTGGCAGAGCCAAAAAGGTGAAGTTGTGAGAAATGCTTTTCCAAGGCACCCACTAGAGATTGCTTCCTTTGCCCCATGTGCATCTTCTTCCTTTCTGTGGCAAGGAGAAAGACCAGATAATAACTTTTCACTTTTCCTAGCCAGGCCATCTTTAATGGTTTCAGTGAAAAGTGCAAGGTAGTAGCTGTGCAGCCTTGTGTGTTAGCTCCCTTTCATCTGTGCCGTGTAATTTGACTAAGAAAAGCTGTGTTTTTATAACTATAAGTTACAGATTGTGTCTAAGAAGTTATATTGTGTCAGAAGCCACTAACAAGTCCATAGAAAAGACTGGATATTGTTGAGAACTGTTTTGCTTTTTTTAACTAGTACCAGCTGAAACACTGGTGAAAGCACTAGTTAAAATTTCTTTTATTTTCTTGCTAGGGATAGAAGCTATTTATAAATTGCCTTTGATCTCTGATCTTTAATAAACTATGGCAAACTGGTGAGCTGATTGTTGTTTGCCAAAGAAAATGGCCAAACAGATTGGTTTTCTGTCATTGAGACTGGGCATTTGCAATGTTTAGATCCATATCAGAGGGTGCTATTCGAAATCCCACCTACCTGCATGTTTCTCTCTTTTCTGCTGTGTTCAGGTTACAGGTTGCAGGAGGGGATCAGAGGCAGAAGATGGGCTTATGGCAGCAGCCCATTGACTTTAGCAGGTCTAAGTCCCTACAGCAGTGTAACATTTACATATGTGCTCAATTTTTAGCGCCTGTAAAAGGTACCATTAACTTCTTAATGCTCATTCTTAAATAACACTCAGCGGCCCCTTATGCCATTTCATGCTACCCAGAGCTTAGACAGTAAATTTCCAGACTGTGTGTATGGGATGGGCTCCATGGCTGGTTTTCAGGACAGGGCAAAGCAATTACAGAGCTTGCCTGAATTTAGGCAAGAAACCCAGGGCAAAGCCAGGACTTCCTGACCTGTGCTCTCAGCTGGGTGTTGTTACTTGTACTGTTAGCCACCTTTTTTCTTTGAGTTGAGTTGAGTTAAGTTAATGTTTGTTTATTCTACTGTTGTACAACTAAATTCAGTCATTTGACAACTTCCGTTGCAAGCCAAGTTATTGTCGTATTTTGGCTTTTGAAATTTAGTTGTTTCTGCTGTACCCTTAATAACTGCTTGGAAGATGGCGAGTCTTTACATTTTCCTTGTGGAAACAGTTGCTTGGTTTGCTGGAGGGAAAATGCATCATGAAATCAGATGTTTCTCATTGCTCCTTGTTTCAGGAGTTTCTATTGAGCCCTGAAAATCATCCTTAATGCATGAGTAAGCCTGATGAACAGATTTTAAAAACATTGACTCAAAATAAATTTCTCTTGGAAGTGGAATAATTGTTGACTAATTCTCGTGGGAGAGATATATGAATTTCTTGAAGGCTTTTTGAACAATAGGACGTCAAAGAGGCTCAGTGAAAAGAAAGAAAGGTGCCCTCAATCTTCTAATGTAGTATTGTTTATTCCTTTTTGCCATTAGAGTATCTGCCTCATTAGTATTAACGAGATTTCATACAGTCCTCAGGGAGACAGGTACCTTCCAAGAAATGCTTGCAAGGAAAAAATAATTGTCTCAATGTCATAGGCTGAAACATGTATAAAGAAATCCTCAACCAACATCATAGTTCCTGAGGCATTTTATTTGGAAAGAAAAGGAAAATGAATGTTCTAAGGCAAAGGCATGGGTAATGTGAAAAAAGCTGTTAGAGGAAATTAATATTTGTGGGTAAGGATTTGTTGCAGGTGAAGGTGAGGTTTTACAAGGGGATGATGGCTCTTTGATTAGTGGTAGAATGCAATGCCTGTGTGTTTCTACAGTGGCAGTGTGCCACTTCCCATGGCCAGCAGAAACACCTGGAAGTACTGCATTTTGTAAAACCCTGCAGAAACTGGGGATAAGGCTTGGGAAATGAAGGGAGGGCACAGGACTCAAATATTTTGCAGGATTTAGAACCAGATATGCAAGATAGTCATTTTGAGTGGCAGCCAGAAATTTTGACTGCCTCCAGTTTTAGTTGATCAATCTGAAACACTTTGCTGACACCTGGAAAATCCGGACTCCAAAAAATTATTGGATGTTTGAAGATCGCTGTTTGTTTTCATGTAAGTTGGTGGCTGTCTGTCAAGGAGAGCATGGAAGGTCAAGGAGATCTGGGTTGCACACGGCTGGGACAACATTCCTGTGTGGGGAGCTCTCACTACAGGACGGCGGGGACTCACGTGGATTTAGGTTCTGGGGACTCCTAAGCTGAAGCTGTATAAGGCCACAGTGGTTGGTAACGTCACCCCTTGATTAGTGAGTGAACACATCACTCTGTGCTTCCTTTTAAATAAAAAATGAAATACAGCTAATTAAATCCTACTTCTAATGTTGTTTGAATTATAAAACAAAAATGACCTATTTCTGGTGTGTATTTTTCATTAATACTCTATCGTAAAATGTGGTTTAAACAGCTTTTATAGCCCAACTAATCCATTTTGCTAATTATCATAATGGGAACATACAGGCAGTATAAATATATAAGTTAAACGTCACTTGAATTTTTCTCTGACATCACCACGCAGAAGAATTACTGGTTCCTTCCCACCCAACCTGTTCTATGATTCTACAAATCCAGTTACAAACATGAAACTAAGCCTGTTATAACCCTGCTGTAACCCTTTATGCATTGTGCCAATGCCATCTGTGGGTTAGAAGATAATAAACTTTACTCCTAGCAAGACTATTAAAAAATATTTTTCTAATAAGCTATGGCTAATGTCTATCTTGCATCTGCCTAACTTTATTTCCTGTTATGTCCTGGATTTAAACCAAAAGTTTTGTAATGAGAGGTCTTGGGGAGTTAGTTATGAAGACCTCAGCAGCCAGTCCCAGCAGTCAGTGTGAGACAAATTGTATCTCAAAAAGTGATTGTCGTCATCCCGAGAAACATGAAGAGATGCAAGCAATTTGAAAACAACCAAGCAAAAAAAGCTCCAAACACTTTTCATGTTTAAAGCAGCCTTTAAAGATAGGGATGTTTTCTTTTACTCTTTTTTTTTCTTTCATGCACAGTCAGATTTTTGGAGCTAAAATCAATTTTTAATTTCTGAAGTGCAGTTTTAGTTCTTGAGCCCATATATGGAAAAGGTGATTGTCAACAAGAAATGTTTGAAAGGAGGCACATGACACGTACCTTGCTGTGAAGACAGGCAGGGCCGGCCTACATGGAATTTGCAATTAAACTTCACCAATAAAAAGGCAGCATGGCTTGCTTTTGTGGCCTGCTAACAAGACAGTTTGCATTATTTTAGAGCTAGGTTATGAGGGAAAAATACCAGAGGGGTGATTAAGATGTGATCACTATCAAAATCTTCAGGCATTCATGATAGAGCGTATTTAATGAGTTTTTTACCACAGCTGCCCCAGTGCTGTCCTGAGCTCAGCAGATGATGTGTTTGAAGGAAGAGGTTGCAAAGGAATTTATCTGCATATACCTGCATCTCCTGTAGAGCTTGCCAAACAGTCTGTAACACAGATTTCTGTGAAACTCTTGTTGCTCAACATCAAAACAAATTGATGTAATTTAGATGTATCCTGTTTGTGCAGTTTGTTCCAAAATATTTGTCACTTGTTCAGTTTTTAAACAGAAACGTAGGAAGATCCTATATTCAAAAATCCCCAGAGGAGTTTTCTGGAAACCTAGATGCACTCAAGGATGTGTTTGTCTCAGTGAATTTTTAGTTATGATTCAGTTTATGGCAATTGGTTCTCCCAGAATGAGCATTTATTTAATTGTATGTCGTGAACTGTCACAGCGACAGGCTGAAGCCTGTGTGCTGTCTTTCCTAAAAGGTTGTTATGGTCTCTTTTATGTTTTAGAGATAAACCAAAGGGTTTGCAATGAGGTGTCTTGGTGAGTTAGTTAGACCTAAGTTAGACCTTAACAGCCAGTTGCAGCAGTTCTGAGCTCCAAACCCACCATGAGTAATGATGCCACATTCAGCATAGGTGAAGAGTGTGAGATTGATGATTGTGAGGGACAGGGGGTTTTGCTGCTTGTGACAGTTCTTTGATATTAATGCTGGCTTTTGTGCCTGCCTCTGCAACCGATACAGTCCCAGGTGACAGTAAATTCTGCTGATAAATTTGAGCATCTTTGTGCCTCAGTGGCAGTGCCGAGGTTGTTGCACAGCAGCCGTTGTCTCTCCTGGTGGGACCCTGCTCTACATCTGTCACACAGCACAAGAGGTAATGTTTTATGGTGCCCCATCAGAAGTTAATGGAGCTTCCTGTGATTACAAGCAGCCTCAAGAGATAAAGTTGTTCTTCTCACTTTGACCTTTCTGGATGGTTTAGTAGGGCATCATCATAATTTTATGTCTTCTTTTATCCTTATGCTGGCCCCTAAATTTCCTCTTCATTGATCTTTTTCACAGGTCACAGCAATTTGCACATGATCTACAGCAGGGAAGATGACAAAGGGAGGCAGAGAGAAAGCCACAGATAAGCCTTTTGCTTAGACCAATTGTTTCTGAAGCACATGTATTTTTTGTGGATCCCACATTATAAAATATCTTTTAGTCTCTGTCATAGTTTCTGTCACAGCAGAACAGTTTCAGGCATTGAAGGCCTGGTGCTTCCTGCTGTCTCTGCTTGCCTCTGGAATTAGGGTTTCTTTATGATGAAGTAGGCTCATGTTGCTTTGCTGATGAAGTTGCTTGCACTCCAGGTGAGTTGCTGCCTCTTGTGGAAATAGCCCTGTACTTACTGGTGTGAATTGAATGTACTCTATCTATGCAGTGCCTATTCCTCAGCGAGGCAGTGGTTATACAATGGAAAGACACAGTGATACCCTCAGATTTTTTGCTCATACACCCATTTTTATTTAAAATTATCTGGTTTTCTATATGTGAAGGCAGAGAACCCATGCCAGTAGTTTCTGAATACTGTCATGATAGCAGTATTGGGTTAACAGTGCTTGATGCTGACAATCTGGCTACCTGGCCACCAGTACCTCATACTGAGTGAGTGCTGGCAGAACTATACTGTGCTTTTTAAAATTTTATTTATTTTTTAAGTCCTTAAGTTTCCTGGATCCTGCTCATTTCTCTGGACTTGGGGTACCACAAGCTGTGTTGCCCTGTGGAGTGCAGGAGGTAGTGGTTGCTCCTCGTCTTATGATGTGAAGACAGTTGATATGAGCAGTGAATCTCTCTTACAGGGCACTGGGAAGTTGTCTCTTCTTACTCCTTTATTAATTGAGGATTATGTGAGACCAAATAGAAAGTTTGTCAAGACAGACGAGTTGCCGCTAACTGAGAAGAATGGTGGTCTCACAGCTGTAGGATTAATGGGGTTGAAGAGGAACCAGCATCTCATGGCTTGCATTGAGCTCATTAGATGCAGTATGATCTGGACAAGATGCCAACACTTGTTGGTGGTCTGAAGGAAGCTGCCAGAAGAGAGAGCAGTTTTTATATAGCTAATGGTTGTGCAAGGAGACAATTGGATGTGAGAAAAGTGTTTGGTCATAGCACTAACAGAAGTGATAGTGCTGTCTGCAGTGCTTGGAGCAAGTGCTGGAATGCTTTTCTTCAGTGCAGATGTTGTCCCAGCTGGGCCCAGCCCAGGATGGGATGTTGTAAACCATGTGGCTACGTGCTGAGATTGTTCAGCAGCACAACTGCTGTGGAGTGCAGTGGCAGACTTATGAAATACTTCTGTGCTGGGGTGTTCACTCACTGCAGGGAAATTTCTGGCTAGGATTTAAGATTTTTCCATTAAATTATGTGCATAAAAAAACACAAGGGAAGTTAATGAGAAAACATGTGTTGGTTATGGCTACCCGTGAGACAACCTCTGCACTGGCATAACTACAACTGTGCATAGGGACATGTTCACCCTCAACAGCTGAGGGAAAGGATAATCATGAATCTGCCATGGAAATTGCAGATTTCTGTGGGAGATGTGCCACTGTGCTTGGTGCTAATAATGCTTGTGGCACCCAGGGACGGGGAGCCTAAATGGCTCCTGGGACACTGTGTGCCTCCCATGGCAGTACTGGTCCTCTCCCAGCTGAGGGAGGATGCAGTGGGAGAAGCTGTGTTTTGCCATCTGTCCCCTGAGCCCACATTTCTCCTGCATCACCGGCACCACTGATTCCTCCTTGAGTACCTCCTGTGACATGGACTCATCGTCTTGCTTAGGATCTGCTGGTCTAGAATGAGAGAGGAAAAGGTTGAACCTCAATCCTGGCCAAAACTTGTGTCCAAATCTCCTGTGTCCCAGTTTAGCTTCAGCCACTGCCACAGCATACTCCCTGTGGCTCTTATGAGATTTCCTCCAGATCTTCAGGAATTGAGCTCAAAGACATGCTTATATTGATTAACTGCATGTTTTTAAAGCTTTCTACTCTACAGCTCATAGCTAACAAGATAATGGTCATTGTGATCCAAGAATTCTTAGAAAACCTTGATTTTTACATTCTTTTTCACAATATTCATTCATCATGCTGTGCTAATTGCCTTATACCAGATGTAACTAAAATTTTAATTTCCATTTCCATTCTGTCATGTTGAGTATCGAGTGGTGTAGAAGACGGTTCAAAGATCTTATCTCTGTGTCGTCAGTGTGATGCTATCACCCTAAAACAACCAATGTTTGTGAGCAAAACATGGTGGAAGCATTAGGTTATTTTTATTTGATTTAAGCATCTAAATCCAATTTTGACATCTGTTGTGTCATGTTTAGCTTTTAAATTAAGCTCTTAGGGAAATTAATGTTATGAGTGTAGTAAGGTGATTACAAAATTATTGTTCCCCAAGATGCATGATTTATGATGTTTTTAATGCTGCGTTCTGCAGGTTGTAACAGGAGAAGCCAGGCAGAGAAGAGGAGATGTGCAGAATAAGGAACACTATAGACTTGCTCATTAAGAGAGCTTAAAGAGCATGGAGAAGAAAATTATTATTCCCCTTACTAGCAGTTGATATCTTAATGCCCAGTCACTATAAACAGGAGCAGGGAAATGGGAAAGATCTGTAGAAGAGGTACTCAGAGTTATTAGCTTCATATGCCACCCCACAGGTACAGTTTTAATAGAAGGTAGCTGTTTTAATAGCATGAAAAAGAAAGATGTTACTGAGAGACTTCTCCAGAGAGCAGGCCCATCTTGGGGTAAGGTGTAGGAAGCCGTAGTGGCCTGACTGAAAGTGGTTGAACTGCTGAAGTATCTAAATTGTTGGTCATAGCAGTAAATTATCTCAATAATTTTTACTTCTGTAGCCAGAGAAAAGATAGGAGAGAAAGCCCTAGAGGGTTGTCTTAAATCTATCCCAATAAACAGAATACCTGTGTTTCTAAGGGAATGGCCAGGTCTATGTGTAATAGGGTATAGCAAGCAAAATTAGATATGAGCATAAAATGTTTACCATTTTCCAGCTTAGTCTTTGCTGTTTATGCTGACATGTCTTTGATCTTTGGAGGGCCAGAGTACAGAAAAATTCTATTTATGAGTATTTCTCTGAGCCATATCATATAGTTGGAATTGTGGTTATATGCCGCCTATTGCGCCTTATCTGTATACAGTATTAATGAAGATATCTCAAAAATAATCAAATGTTTTAGTGACTAGCCAGTTTTTCAGAGTATTTGCATTATACTTTAAATGTGAATATTCTTTCCTTGTCAAAGGAATGATGCATACTAATGTCTTGGAACATCTTTATGTACTTTCATCATTATAGGTTTGACATTTATCCTTCCTCAACTTGAAAAGTACTGTTGCATTCAATAACATCAAGAAATGGAGAGGAAAAAGCTTGCAACAGTGGCAGTGAAAAAAGAAAGCAATTATTTGTATTTAATTTGCTTCAGGGATCTATGAACCTTGTATGTGTAATGTAGCTGAATGTTCACTTAATTTTATAAGTTTCCAACTGGTGCTCTGGGCAACTGAAGAAAGCTTGTAAAAATTAATACATAGGACCTAAACCAAACCCAGGGGCTGGAGTTTAGAACAGCCATATGAAAAGGAACAAACAAACAAACCCTAAGTCTTAGAAGGTATGATCTGTCCCTGGTATGAGAGGGACAGGAATTTGGATTATACTAATTTATGATGAAGTGAACCCCTAAATGATGTAAGGTGGAGTCTTGAAAAAGATTAATTTTACGACCTGCAAAGCTATTTAGTAAGGACAAATGAACTACTTTTGCATAATAATTTCTTACGAGTAATTATGTATTGTGCTGAGCAATGGGCTTCAAAGCAGGTGACAACACTGATTAAATCTACCCTCATCCCTGTAGCAGCAGTCAAACCTTGATTGCTCCAGAATGGACCCTGGAGATGGCAGAGGTAAAAACATTTTATGTGTCTAAAACGATGCCACAGAGCCATGCATGGCTCAGACTCAGTCCAAGATTTCCATGTGGTTTCTCCACTGGAGGTATCTGGAAATCCCAGACAGTTTGCAGCAATATCGCATGGCTTGCATTGTGCCTGTAGGAACTTGCAGTGTCCAAATTCTGCAGTTTATTTTACTGGGTAGGCTGTGAACTTCAGTAGCCTTGGACAGCTTTTCCAATGAGTAAACCTGTAGTAGTACCAGCGAATATTGAGAAGCAGCTTCATGTTATATGTAATTGCATGTCATGCCGAGATGATGCCGAAAGGGTTGGTTCCACTAACCAAATCACCATCAACCATCCATTCCTTCTCTTGGCCTTGGGCTGGATCTTGTAATCAGCTGATTTTATACAAGAAATGTGCCAGAAGCATGTGGCCATGGGTAAAAGGTTGCAGAGTGGAAATGTTTCTTGTGAAGGGAAACCATTTGCTTTGTATCAGTGTAACATCTGATCTTCAGTGTCTGTAAAAGGAAGTACAGCCTAATTATTAGAAAATACTGAAAATTATCCTTAAATATCATCATTGTCTTCCAAGACAGGGCCTAAGGACATGGCAGTTATTCCATCTTGAATTTGAACAAAGTTTTTGCACAAAACTAAAATTCTGATAAAGTCTCAATAGAGTATTTTCAGTAAGGATGAAATGAGGCAAGCTCAGTAATGATTTCTTTTCTCTTTGCCTGGTGCAACAAGGAAATACAACAGGGGAATCTGTAAGAGATCTGTAAGGTGTTCACATATCCCCTTACTCCATGGCACTTTGGTGGCTTAGAGGACCCTTTCTATGTAATTGAGCTGGCAAATGTGATCCACCGTATGATCACATTGCCTGAAATTTTACGAACTTTCTTGCCAGTGGATTCTGATACTTACCTATTCTTCCTATTAGAAGATGTTTCCTAATATCAACATACTGTCTCTGCTTACATTTCAAATTCATTGCACTCTGTCTTGTCTCCAGAGTACTGAGGTAGTGTTTGCTTTATTTCTGCATTCTTTCACATATTTTAAAACTGTGATCATGCCTCCGGTGAGTCGTCTCTAAACTGAACAATGCAGATTGTAGTAGTTTTTCCTCAAGGGGTCTCCAGTCCTCAATCTCAAGCCAGTCCATGGGTTTTCATGGTTCTTGTTTTGCTCTTGAGACTTTGTTCTGCTCTGTTACTTGTGCTGATGACCAAAACACGTGCTTTTTAGAGTTTGTTCACAGTTTGTGTAACGCCCATATATGACTTGACCAAGACATATACAACGTACTGTCCTCAAAGCTATTTACTTGAACTTCAGTGGTTTTTGTCACTTTCAGGATGTTCTACATACAGAGCAGTTTCCTTCAAAGGTTACATTTGCATTATCAGCAGAGAATATGGAAAACTGCACAATTTTGGTTGATTACAAACTACAGATTCTCTAACGGCACTGTAATTCTAATTGCTTATTTCTGGGTTCTTCCATAAAGTTTACGAGCTCATTTGCACAACCATGTTCAGCTGTGAGAAGCTATGGCTCAGTCAGAAACTGCAAGAGCTTCCTCTTTTCTTTGTCTGGAGCATCTGTTATGATAGAATAGTAAACAATTTCTTTTTCTGAATAATTCTGAATAATTCTGAATAATTCATCCAGTGTAATTCGCTCCAAGGAAATCTTAGATAGCACACACATGCCTTTTGTTCTTCTGCGACTTCCTACTATTAAGAATATGTCTGACTGTTGTGTGTGATGCTAAGTGGTATGTATTAACCTGTAAATGGAGCAGGAGCCTGGCAATGACTGCAGAGTGGCTGATCTTTACTAATGCTAAAAACAAAGGAACCTCCAAAGTTCAAACCAAAGTTTCCTCAGAAACATAGAGTAAACTTTCTTTTAAATTCAGTTTTCACCAAACAGAGTGGGGAGAAAGAGAGAAGCAACTTCTGTCTTTGTAGAAGAATAATTAGGCCCTGAAGGACAAACATGCTTTTTTGGGACTGTGAGCATGAGTGGATTCTGTAGCTAGGGCAGGGATGCCATCATCACTGGACTCCCACCCAACAGTGTGCTTGAGTAGATACAACCTATCACAAATTATTTTCAATAAACATTAAAACACTGTTCTATGAGGGACTCTTCACCTTAGCTCTTCATCAGTGTTCATTTCTCCTCTGTTCTACAAGAAGTACTGCTGTTTAAAATGGAGAGTGAAGAAGTTACTCAAAAAGCTGGGCAATGCAAAGGGTTTGCAAAGGAGCTTTTTGGGCTACAGGTTGGTAATTTACAACTAACTCACTGGTAGAGTGCTCTCTTGAAATGAGAGGAGCTCAATAGTGAAGTGTAAGCGTGTTTTGAGTGCCCTGTAGTTCAATGCTGAGAGGAATCAGCTGGTTATATGAGTGCTAATGGTTGTAAAATCAGGAAAAAAACCCAAACCCATGGTTTTGTTTCTAGAGCCAAGCTAAATCCCAATATATATAATTTGGGAGAGGGTAAATGATGATGTTGAAGAGGATAAAATTTTATTTAGGTAGAAATTACAAAAGAATATGAGGAATTCTAGAGAGCTAACCAGGGCTGAGTGACTTGGGCATCACAGTGACAGTTTATGGTAGATTAAGATTAATTTTGGATAAAGGCAGGACAAATCTATGACCTGAATTAGTCACATGAATGATAGAGATCTAAATTAATGTTAACCACTCAAGAAAAAAAAATAATCCAATTGTGGACAGCAATTCAATAGAAACAGCAGTCATGAAATAGCAGCTAATCTTAAAGTTGAATAAGGGATTAGCTGAAAAAAAATGGCTTCTAAGTTCCCTAGGAACTAAGGTGATAGATAAAAATCTAAACAACGGAAATCTGCCATTTAAAGACAAATATATCTAGCAACCTTGTTTACCACACCAAGCCCCCTTTGCTCACTGTGCTGAGGCTGTGCTGAATGTGTCTGTGTCATAGGCATCCTCTGAGTTTCCTGAAGCCACTTAGAGATGTGTCCCCTGCAAGTGAGATTGAGCTTTGGGGCTGGTCCTACCTGTGCTCCAAAATCTCTCTGCACAGCTGGCAGGTTTCTCCAAAAGTTGCTTGTAGCGTGTGGTGCAGGCTGTGTTCACAAAGGTCAGATGTGCCTGGCGTAGTGGGGCTCTCTTGACCGGGACCTCTGCACACTGGGGTAACACAGGTGATAATATTTGGCTTTTGTTCAGTTGTAGGAGTTGTGGGCTGGAACAATAATCCAGATATTTTAATAAGAACTCAAGAATCCTTAAATTAAACCTGAATACATCACTTAAAGAGCAACACAAGGGTCTGTCTTTCTGAAGCCTCCTGACAGATGGACATGATGCCGAAGATATCAAGACAGGGTGTGTGACCAATTTTCTACATTCAGTTTACTTTGATGAGAGATTAAATTGAAAGTGCTCTTGCATCAATTATGGAGGTTTGGAAAGATTTCCTGTCCTACCTTATTTCTACAGATACTTACTTTGAATGACCCTTCATTAACAGTCCATGTGAAAGTGAATTATTGTATCCTGGGAGGTTTCTGTCTCTCTTACCATCTCTTCGTTGCTTCATAAACCTCAAGTGAGATCTTTATGTGTAGTGGAACTTGGGAGTTGCAGTCTGCCAGAAATGAAATGTTCCTCCTTATTTTGCCCCAGGGAGAGCTTGTAGGTAACTTATCTCTACCTTCAGATGCAATTATTCACCGAATGGCAGCACTGAGGGTTTTCTGGGAGAAGTCAGATCTTCCCTCAGCAGAAGCTGGGACTGTTCATTTGAACCAATGTCACCAGCTCCGTGCAGTGAACGTGAATTGTTTTCTTCATGTAACGCAGTAGAGAATTCATATAGATAATTGGAAATACTGCTAAAATGAGAAAGTATTGTAATTTTGCCCTTAAAAAATGATGTCCGATAAAGGAGGCATATTTCAAAAGACATGTTCAGTCTTTTATCAGTCATTAAGTGAAGTACTTCCAAAAAAACTACATTTCCCTTCAAAATCAGGTGTCATTGCTTGCGCAAAATGATGCTATGTCAAACTCTTCTAACCTGGTAAATTTGAAAATTAATTCAAACTTTGATTATCTCGAATGACCGTAGCCATCTGTTCTCTTGCATCTGGAAATACAACAAAGCTTTGCAAAATTAATATACTGAGAGAACTTGTTTTATTCTTCTTGAATGAGTGAGGTTAAAACAGAACTTGTCAACCTGCAGATATGCCAAAACCACACACTAGCACAGTTTGTAGGATTTTTTTTGTTTTATGTCTAGTGAGATTTTTATCTCAAAACACTCAAAGCAAACAGCCAAAGACACCAGGTTATTTCACTGGAATAAAAAAACCACAATGCTTACAGAGTCTGGAAAATATTTTGAAATTACCTTTCTGTCTTTGCTGACATGTATGTTTTAAAAAAATGCAAGTTTTTTGTTGCTTCACTGGTAGATTTATTGGCAGTATGAACATTTAGTGACAATTGCTTGGCAACGCAATTTGCCTCAAATTTAGGAACATTTGGTTTTGCAGTCCTCTCTACTGAAGCCAGCATTGTTTTAAAGTTAACTCTTTATACTTGCACATACAGTGTTTTGCATGTGGAGCACGGAGTGCTCTGTGATTCACCTGTTATTTTGTATTATGATAATGTTGCAATTATGTGCCATGGGAGATTTGAAAAGCTTTTTTTCTCAGTCACTGGAACAAACCTTGTGGTTTTTTTTTTAGTCTGACAGAAATCTGTAAGGGAAACAACATTGCTATGCCTCAGGTTAGTTCTTCTGTGCTAAGTCTTCCTGCAGCCTAACAAGTGGAGAAAGCATAGTTTATTTTTGTGGAGATTAATTGTTGTTTGAGAAGACAACTGAAAATGAAAACTCCAAGCTTTATAGCATTTTTATTTCTATTGCTGCTATTAGTAATTTAACTTGTGGAGTCTGCAAGCAATACGGTGAATTCTCAGAGAATTTGTCATGAGGAAGGAGACGTAGTTTGTAGGTAGGGAAACATGTAAAGCATTTCCTATTTGTCACCTGACTTCCTTCTGCCTGTAACAAAACACACTCGACAAGATTAGTCACACTGTTGTTCCAACCCTGCAAGATGTGGCTCCAGTGGTACCTTAGAGTTCATAGCCTTTTGGAAATTCCACGTGCGCCAAGCTTAAGCACCAGACAAAATAAGAAAATACTTAATCTGAGTGTTTTATCTCAGAACTACTGGCTCCTTCTGTGTTGACAGTAAGCACGCTTCTCATGTATGACTTTGTCTGTAGAGGGAGAAGCTAGGATACCAATCCTTGAATAGAAATGCTGTTATATCAGTAATCATTGTGAAATATTTAATTTTTTTCTAATATTCTATGGTATTTTTAATCAAAGCAATGAACTTAAATTAATACAAAGTTGTGTAATACTTTGGCCTTTTTTATTCAGTCAGGAAAATTCATGCAACTCTTCAGTGCCATCTTTATCCTGCTAGTGCAGATTTTTATTTAAAATCCAGGCTTCAGATCTTTCCTCAGTTTTGTTTAACTTAAGCCCTTAGTCTTTCTCGATTCTCCTGCAGTACACTTACAATGAACTCCTTGACTGAAACCTGTCTTGACATGCATGCCAAGACTTAGGCTTTTCACTGCCTTCACTGTGCTTATGCTATGTAAGCCCCTGAAGGTAACCAATTGCAAGCTTGCCTACTTATCTTAGATGCTTAAAATGGCATTTACCAACCTTTTCTTCAGAAATCCTGCTGTATTCCATAGATGCTCAAAGTGCACTTAAAGATGCTTAAGGTTACAAACCATGGATTTAGCAGCTTAACTGAGCTGTTCAGATGCAAGAATTTCAGCCCTTCACTCTTGAGGGACTTTTTATGGAGGGAACTGGGTTGAGCACACCAAGGTAGGTTGGTTGCTTTGGAGCTGTAACCACAGACAAAGTGATTTTCTCAGGGCATTACCAAAATTTTATTTGAAACACGCTCTAATATTTTCACTGAAAGTTTCATCCCTTCACTCAGCTTGTGAATTGTTAAGCCCTACAGTTTGTTTTTCCTTCCTTAGTTTTTTGTTTCTTCCGAGTAGTAGTTACAGACTGGAACCTACAAAGTGCTGAGCACTGTATTCCCCATCAAGCAAACCTCTTAATGTTAATCATGCTCTGAAAAATGCTGCCAAATTGGAGCTAAATCTCTGCACATCCCCTGTATTTCTCCAGCTGGGCGCCTTTTTCATTCCTGTGAAAGAATGGATGTGCTGCTAAGGCATTGAGCTTGGGCTGGGGGGATTCAAAGTCCAGTTTGATCTGCCACAGCATCATTTAATCATGGCTTAGTTTAAAAACCGGAGATGATAAATGTTTTCTCTTTTTGATTCTGAACTCTTGGGAAGGCATTTATTTCTCAGCCATGTAAGAACATTAAGACCTTATTTTTGGTGTGCTGTAAATAACGGCTATCACTTACGGGGCAGACATTTAACCCCTGGACTGACTCTGATTAGGATTCCTGTTACCCAGCTCTGGAGCAGAAAGGTCTTGGGAAGGCTCCTTCTTGCTGGGTCTGTGCAGCATTGTGTAATTGCACAGTGAATATTATTGATGCTTCAGATAAGGTTTTATTCAAAGCCTTGTACTTCCAGATATGTAAAAGAAGGGTGAATTTCAGATTGTCTTTCACACCTTCATTTTCAGAAAGGCAATGTTGTAGACCTTTGAAAAGATGAATTCAAATAATGAACTTTCATTATGTCTACATTTTAAAGTGCCAATTTCCAGCATCTGCTTGGGTGAAAATATATCTCACTTTTTTCTCTCTACCTTTGATAGTAATTGTCATAATTGTAGGGTACTATCTCATTTTTTGCAATTTTGTGTATTATCTCTGTACTATTCTTCCCAGTTGAGCTCCATATTGCCCCTTTCTCATTTGTTTCATTAAACACTAAACCAATGAACTTTAAACACACCAAGGTTGGTAATGTTGCAAAGTAGTAATCCATTAAACATCCAGACAGTAAATCTACTCCCTACCTCTTTCGAAGAGGTTATAATATGCCATACAATTAATTATTCAGAACTTGAATGCGCTTAATTTCTGTGAACTGTAAAATGGAACTACTAGAAAACCTTACACCTCCATTATGAGAAGAGAAGCAGTAGCTTTTTAAGGTTTAAAAACCTTTTAGCAATCTCTGACGTACCTTGCCTACACAGCACCTTCTGTGAAATGGTTGTGCTTGTAAAGACAAGCTTGCATCAACTGTTCTGATAACAGTGATTTACACTTGCAGTGTTGCCTATCTGCCTGTCAGCGTATCTACACGTGAGTTAGTCTGTTCTCAGGCTCTTCACAAACTCAGCTTCCTTTCTTAGGCCAAGAGGCAAAAAACCTGACAAGCATCACATGAAGCAGCAGACTGCTGAACTGATGATGGATGAGTGAAGGCTGGAAGGCAGGACTGATTTACCTTTCCATTGGCTGCTGTTTCTGGAAGCGCTTCTTCATATTAGTCCAAAAAACCCCAAAGTGCATGTATGAATAAATCTGTGCTAATTTTAAAAGCTCTCGTTAGACTTCCATCCATGAGAAGGTGCAGAATTTTGCAGGTGTGTATGATACTGTTGGTTGTGCTTAAGCTGTTGTCCTCTTGGTGTTACACACATTTGTGTTCCTAAGAATGAATAAAAACGGGGAAAATGGATCCTGGAAGTATGGGTTCATCTTAACTAGCTTACAAAGCTATTACTCTGCAGGATCCCCAAGGGGGGAAAGCAGTAGCACTTTGTAGTTAATATATAAGAATATTGTTGTAAATAACAATTGGAAGAGTTAGGACAAAGCTTGTAGGTGATACTGTTGTTTTAAAAGAACCCCTGTGGTTTTCCTTGGCTGTTTGCCTATTGTTAGTTCATTCACAGAAATTATTAGAGGCATGTATAATATAGATATCCATAAATACCAGTGTATAAGAGGGCAAGGTTATTTAAAATTATAAAAGAATTTACAGTAAAATACATTAATACTATTGCAGATGAAATGTGAAAGGACTCTTCATTCTTGTTAGGTTTTTTCTGCCATGTGCTGCAGTCTCTGTAAAGATCACACAAGAAAAAATGGCTCCTTTTGTTTTGGTGATGCCAGAATGGCCTTTTGGAGAGGGTTTTACAAAGATAAAGGAAATAATTTCAGTGTATTGTTACCCCATTTCCATTTCAGACTACGGAAGTATCTGTATCTATAGCCCAGATTTTCTCTTATTTAAGTTTCCAGTAAACCTCTTATCATGGTTTTTTTTTCCAAAGGAGGTATCCATAAATAATTTGAACATAACATAATGAAGGGCAGTGTGGCCTGTGACTTCTCTCACATGCGTACCCAGCTGTTCTGTTGTCTTTGCTTGTTATCATCCATCACCAGATGACAACAGCATACTTCTGGACGTACTGATTCTTTAATTAATTAGAGTTTTTAAATTTTTGTTGCTTTTCTAAGGTCTGTGGTGGCAATTGCAAGAAGCACTAATATAATACATCTTTTATGGTCTTAATGATGTGGGTTTTTCTACACATAATTAAAATTCATGAGGTAGTGGGTTAGGAGATATTGGAAGAAGGTCCCTGTGCAGAAGCATTATATACTGCAATGTAATTAATAGAACAGCAAGTCTTTGAAATTAACTGTTGTACTTTATTTGGCCATTTAATGATAGCTCTCAGTAGAAGTGCAGAGAGCTGAGAGCAGCCTGATTTTAAAACAAAAGTATCCCTTTTGAAACAGATCCTAAACAGTTATAATTACAGATTAGAAGAATTAATTTTGTATTTAATAAGTGATTATAAAACTATACAAGCCTTGTGCTGACCTAGCTGTGATAACACTTGCTAAAAATGGTCTATATACTGTGTGAACTCTCGGGATTTTCCCAAACCTGTCAATATTTTCCCCAAAACAATGGTGATTTTAATAATACGAAATATAGTGAATACTGCAAAATTCACTGGGCCTCCTCTGTGTTCTAAAAATGTGTATTTACTAAAATGGGGTTTAACATCTCTTAGTGCTCTTTGGTTCTGATATATTTAGCACTGCGGCAGATAATGTGGTTAACAAGGATGAACCAGACAGAAATTAGTCATTAGCAGTTAAGTGCAATATCACAAACTTTCTCTTCACTGCAGATGTGATGTAAAAACCAGCCTATTGCCCTTCTGAATAGTCATTTCTTTATGTGACTGGTTTCTAGGCTTCACATGCTTTCAAGATCAAGAAGCCGCCTTAGTCTAATTCCCATTCTTGGACTAAGACTGCAGGATCTGCTCTCTACCTTAGAGTATTTCTTGAGTATCCCAAGACCAGTAGAAAATCAGCCACCATGGACTTGTTCCTCCCACCTCCAGACCCTACAGCAGGTCTATAGCTTCAGATACCTAGGTGGGGAATCCTCTAGGCTAGGGAGTCTCTGTGCTGCTGGTTTAACATAGCTGGTAACTACATAACTGAACAGAAAGGATGCAGTTAACTGTATCTGTATGCCACAACAGCATAATTGAGAATGATACATCTTTGAAAATAACAAGAGATGGGAGACCAACCTCTCCAGTATTATCCTTCATTTCCTGAGTGCCTGGGCAGCATCTCACCTCTGTGTCCTTCTGACATATGGCAATGGTGCGCCCTTCTAGCTCAGTCTGGGCTCTTACATGGAAGCAAGTCTTGTCTCTCCTACATGCTTCTCTGGAAAGCTCCAGCTATTTCCTACCTCTTTTTCATGGAGGAAAAATATTCCAGGGGAACGAGAGAAATTTACAGTAATTGGTGGATCTCAGCTGCTTCTGTGTTCAGTAGCTTTTCTGAGCTGAGTAGTCAGTAGGCTGCCTTCAGGGAAACATAGACATTTAGCATATAATACAGATGTATTTTGATTTCATGGATTTTAAGTTTTTATTTTGTGTATTCCAAAGGCCTAAGGTAAATACAACAAGTCTCATTTTGGCATGCATATTTCAGCTGATCAAAACTTCAAACTGTCTAGCTGTCAAATGTCAAGTAGTGCCAGTTCTGTACATGTGTTAAATAGCCCCAGTTCTGTATATGTGACAGGCTTACAGTAGGAGAGGGAATAAAACTAAGCAACTTGATAGTTTATTTTAAAATGCTACTAGGACAGCTGAACACGCCATCCAGCTTTTCACAGCCCAGAGCAGAGCCTGGCTTGCTGCTGCTGTTGGAAGTTGTTTGTGTGTGCTGGGGTGGGAGAGGTGGAACTGTCACTGGAGGCAGCCTGTCCCACCAGCAGACATTGCCTGCTATTCCTTTTTTTTTCCCTTGTCTGGTGCAGGAAGAGCCTGGCTCATCTTTCCAGTGGCAGTGAACTTCATGGGAGGTCTCCTTTCTTCCCTTCCTCATCCACTTCCTTGCTGGGAGCTGCCGGGCTGAGGTTGACCTGGCCATTCAAGGAGTCCAGGAGAGCAAAATGTGGAGCACCCTGCAGAACTGAGGAAATACCATGTACATGGCAGTCAAAGACTCAAGTGTAGGGCAGTCTCTGTTAGCAGAGCTCTGCATTTTACAATAAAAGGAACTGCACAAGCAGTTTCCCCTGTGTTCCCATGTGTTACCAGAGCAATCTGGTAACACCACTGACAAGTGCTGCTTGGGCACTTGCTACTGTTAGGTCAACATGAAGACTGAAGTTAGGTAGGTGTCCTTACCGCTCCTAGAAGAGCCTCATGTTCTCCTATTTTTTCCCCTTAAACTTTCTTTTTCAGTGTCTTTAACTAAAGTTTTCACTTTTATGGCTATTTGCCAATGCCAAAAGCCAGTCAAATGTGAGACATGATTAAGACAGTGTGCTGTGATGGAGTAACCTGGTTAAAAGAACATAAAGTGTTAAAAGAACATAAAATTTAAAAGAAATCATAGTACATCTTCCTTGTAGGGGAAAACAAAAAAAAGCAAACCCCAAACCAAAGCACACACATCTGATAATAGATGAGATTTGTGCCTGGAAATACCTTTTATCCTCCTACTGAGATATTTCTCTCAAATCCTTCTGAATTAATGATTTAAATTGATCCAGGACAACTTACTATTGATATAATCAAACTTGCATCCATACTCTGTTTCTCAACTGAACTAATTTGGATGCTAAATAGGTATCAAAGAAGTGACCATTGTGCATAGGAAAGAACAAACAAGAGTTTTAATCGTATTTGCATTACAGGTGTTTTGAGCTATTGATTTAAGTGATCAACAATCTATATTTTGTTTGGGGCAAAATGACCTATTCTATGACATGTATCACAAGTCATATTCTTCTGCTGTAATTTCTAACCTCAGTTTTAAATGCTGTCAGCATCATCTAGAATTAAAAAAAAGGAGCAACTAATCACCATGCCAATTGAACAAAAACTGCTGTATGATTTAAATACCTATAGCTTCATCATTTACCCAGTTTTATGCTTTCATTTGGCTAAGCATGAGGTTGGTGATTTAACTGGTGCATAATTATTAGCAACAGAGAGATTGTTGTCAGATCTCGCAGTTTTCTGACCAGGTGCAGGCTGCTGGGATTCAGTCGGAGCCTGCCTGTCAGTTTTATGAACAATCCAGCAAAACAAGTGACTGATTTCCTGTTATCATTGCAGAGGCAGTTTGCAGCAGATTGTCACAGTAAACCTCCGTTTCTGAATAGTGTAATGAACATTCTGATGTTTGCAAAAGCAATGTTTTATATATAGACGTGTATAAAGTGTGAGAGTAAAAGCATTAAAAATTTGATCCCAGTATCTCTCCAGCTCCTTACCTGTATCCTTTTATTAATGTCCATCTATTTCACTCTAATGTCAAAGTCAATCGAGCACATTGTATTAATGCAAACAGAACAGAAGTGCAGCCTGCTAAATTAATCCAACTTGATAAGGACTTCAAAAGATTGAATTTCTTTGCTCTGTTTCTCCAGCACACTTTCATGTTCAAAATTTGGATGGCTTGTTTACCAAGCTTTTGCCCAAATCCCGGGTTTAAGCAGGATAATGTAGGCTGTTCGTTGAAAGAGCAACAACATTGTGCATCAGCTCCCTGTGAGGACAAACTCGCCCTGGATTCTGAGTGTCTCTGTGGGGCTTGAACCTCACATCTCTGCTGGTGCCAGCTGAGGTGGTGGCTTGCTGACTGAGCAGGTAGGGGCAAGAGTTTACCCTGTAGAGCAGGGAGAGACCTGGCTGGTGATTTCTGTGATTCCTGACAAGGGGTTTACTTATGCTTATCTCTTCCAAGTACGTCATAGAATCACAGAAGAGTTTGGGCTGGAAGGGACCTTGAAGATCATCTAGTTCCAACCCCCTGCCATGGGGGGGGTTGCACCTCCCACTAAACCAGGCTGCTCAAAGCCCCGTCCAACCTGGCCTTGAACACTTCCTATTGCATGCAGTTGGGTGACCAGACAGCTAAGAGATGACTCAAGGTGGTAATCTTGGTTTGGACAAACTGTTTTTAGAGGATGAGATTCTGTTTTGCTTTCTTCCGTATACCCTCACTTTTGGCCCTTTCTCACATAATTTACTTTGTAGGTTTGCTAGATCAATCTAAATACGTGTATAGAATAAGCATCCAATCTAAAAATAAAGACTGTTCAGTGAGAAGAGAAACATTTTGTCAGTGTGCTTTTAAAGTGTTATTCTGCAGGATAAAAAGTACCATGTTGCAGAAAGCAATCCATGAACACTGTTTCCCTCTTCCACTATATTGTACTGTAAATTTGTTAGTGGACTTGGCAATTCTACCCCTTCTTGAAAAGATTCATCTGCTGTACCAATATTGAGGCTGAATTGATGCTGACGATTTCAAGTGCATTCTATTTGCCCGTGAAATAGAAACAACTAACCAGAAACTCATACACAATAATTATACACTAACGAGCCTGTTTATTCTTCATCTTCTTTCAAAATATGTGCCCTATTACTCACAATTTTATAAACATAACAGTAAATAACTTTGAATGTTTTAAAAATAGGTCATAAAAGCAGTCTGATTTCACTTAATGCATATATACAACAGTATGAAAGAGCATGCCGCCTTCTCCATCACTGGAGGGAAGTGCAGCCCCGGCAAAGATGAGTAAGACACTACACAAGAGCCAAGTCCTACAAATGTTGGAGGTGAACATGGTTGGACTGAAAAAACTAGACTTAGATGTAAAGACAACTTTAAATATTGATAAAAGGGGAGAAAAAAGTTTAAAATTATACATTTATGAAATGGATTAATCTTTTATTAACAATTAATTAGATTCTGATAGAGGTAATTTTAAAACTCAAACTTATTGCTCAGCCCAACTTTTTGCTAGAAAAACAATGTCACATTGTTAGTTTTGTGGCATTGTGTTAATATCGAAAAGTTTTAACTGCCAGTACTATTGGAAATTAACAGTTGCATTTAAACAGGTCTTCCTTTGCTGGTCGGAACAGGAAACCTTTCCAGTAAGAGTGGTTTTGCAGAGCTGTAGCCCTTTGTCAGTCCCAAGTATCTTTGAAATTCAGTCACAAAAATAAGACTTGCACCTGGAGCTGGGAGCTTGGAAATGGGTTTTGTGTAGGAATCACCATTCTAAAAGAAATGGCTTTAGCACCTTCTTAAAGGAAATATAGAATCATAGAATATGTTGGCTACAGTTTTTACTTCAAATCATCAGCAACAAAAAGATGAGAGCAGGCTAGTCTAGGAGCAGGGAGAGACTTATACCTTCTGATGTTCTCCTAAATACCCATGTTTGTAGTGCTTCACAATTTTTCATGTAATATTCTTGCAACAGCCCTCTGAAGTGGAGAAGGGCCATGACTCTCATTTTGCCAATGGGAATCTGAAAGCAGGGAAGTTAAACTCCTTTGATTTAGATCAAGCAGCTCATGTAAAGGCACAGAGGAGGTTTGTGGTGAAATGGGGAGGTAAGACCAGCTAAATCCCTAAATCTCAGGCTAATGCCCAGCTAACTGGGCCATCTTCTCTCCCTGGGAAACTGTTGGATCTAGCCTTTGACTCTAATTAATTCATATTACAGCCAGTAATATCCGTCTGTAACACAACAGCTTCTCCTGTCCTACACTGAGAAGACAGGCTCTGAAGTAACTTAAACATTGTAAAAGCCCTGGAAGAGGTTGCCCTGGCAATAAGCCTTGTCCTGCTCATAGGTGGCTAATCTTCAACATATCTCAATGAAGAGGGTGAAGGAGAAGGAAGTACTGGTTTATTACAACAATAAGCTGGGTGGTCCAGTTTTCTTAAATTCTGCCTGAAGCTGGAAGATGACAACCTCAAGAATAACTTCTCTATAAAGTCAGTGGAAAGAGGTGAACCTTTATCTTGGATAGCCCTGACTATCTGCAGAGTTGTGTCTACCTTTCTCTTTGTGGCCTTTCTTGATCACTGCCTGGCTGGGACAAGGCTCCTTCAGCACAGACATCTTGATGGCTGAGTGAGGTGTCTACATAAGTTCCAATGCTGGTGACATGACTTTCCTTTTCCTGGTGTGTTCTGTAGCTCTCTCTGGGATGCTAACCAGAGAGATGGCAACAGCACGTGGCTGCACTTAACCGCATGGTTGAGTCATCCACAAAGAGTCAGTATACTTTGGTGTCTTTTCTCTGACTGGGAACTCAAGGTTCAGGCTTCTGATTCATCTGTCTTCAGGGGTCCAGAAATGGCAAAGATGCTGGTGCCCTGACTCCTGGGAACACAGACATTGCACCTTGCCAAAAGGGCCTGCGTTACGCTGGTCATGAAATGTGAGAACATGAAGGGAACACCTCGCAAGTGCCTGAGCAAAACCTTCACCTGGGTGTTCCGGAACTTCTGATTGCTGACCAATATCACCTTCCTCATACTACAGCATTTTCTTTCCAAGGATTACTTGGCATGCTCAAAGAAAACCTGTAAGTACTGTAAAACAAGTTTTGAAAAAAACATAGCAGGTCCATAATGGAAATTAGCTGACCTTTAACACATGATTACTATTATTTTTATTTCCAGGTTAGCATTATATACAGAAGGTTTTGGTTATTTCTTGCATAACAGATAGCTGCCTTCATCATAATTTCTTCTCTGCTTATCCTTTGAGAGAGAAAATGAAGGGAAAGAAGGAAGAGGGAGGAAAAGAGGAGGTTTGCTGTTCACTTGAACAATTTTAAAGGATGTTTTCATTTCCTCTGCTTATTTGCTCCTGAGAAGACAGAGATAAACAGTCTCACTTACTTGTACCTATTTGTGCCAAAATAGCAGGATAGTTGTACCGGAAAGAGGAAGGTGCGACTTTACACACTGTTGCAGGCAGACATGCCTGCTCCAAGCCAGAAACTATTTCTGACCTACTTCACTCAATAACAAGTTTTAAAAAGATTATTGGAGCAATACTTTATTTAAAATATGTCAGCTATTCAAGGGTACGTTTGTCCTTTCTAGTGGTATCTTTCTGAGAGTTAAGGTGATACTCACAGGTATTATCAGAGGTGTATTTTCTTCTCACTTTAAGGAAAAAAAAAAAGGAGAAGAAAAAAAATGTTTTTTCCAAACAGAAAGACAGATGGCATTTTTTCTAAAAGACACCATCAAACAGACAAGAAATTCCATTCAGTTTTTATCTCTTAATGCCAGAAAGCGAGTGAGGTTCCATTTGGGTCAAATGTATGAGCTCCCTGACTGGCACAACAAACAGAAATATTTGATGGATTTGTAATTTACTCTAGAAACTGACTGGTCTGATTGAAAATAATGATGTCTGACTGCACTGGGTCAGGGAGCTGCCCTTTGTTAATGCACAGCTAACCAAGATCTACCATGCACAGATGCTGGAAAACCAATTAGCTATTCTAAGAAGCATTGGCAGATAAAAATGTCCTGATTAATCACACAAAATATGCGTATTCCCTTATTTCTGTAACTCCTGTTTGAAAATGATCACTAATAATTTTGAATTAACTCATTTAGTTGCTGAATATTCCAGCAGGTTTGGTTTATTTTTTTTTTGAGTCAGATGTAATTTGAATATCATTTGATGTATGAATCCTTAGGAAAGAACATAGCTGTGCATATAAACGGATGTCAAATATATTTATACATATAAAATGTGTATGTGTAAGCAACAAATGAGGCTTGCTTACTCTGCTGTATATGATAAAAAGCTGTAGATTATTAAATTAGAATGACTACATTATGCTAATTTATTTTTTATTAGCAGCTTACTAGAACATTTTACTGCCAAATGTACTATTTTTTTCCTATATGTTATGACTGCAGACATACTAGTATGCTAATGCAGTAATGTTTGAATAATTTAAACAACAGAGTTTTATCCAGCCTTCAGAATACTTGTTTGACTAAAATTATACTTGTAAGAAAAATTAAGTTACTCTTTCAGTGCATGGATACTAAATTATATAGAGTATCTTCTTTTTCTCCACAGAATCAATAGGAACCACTTGAGAAATATTTCCCTGAAGTTAAATCATGCTCAGTGTTTGGCAAAGCGTATTTGTTTGTACAGCTAAAGGTGAGAGAGATCAAGAAGAACAGGCAGACAAGAGGCTGAAAACCTGACGAGAACACTTGGGAAGATGCGCACACAGTGCACATCTGGTCATGACATTTGAGGATCCCTTTCAAATAATCATTTTGTCCAGCAAAGATGCTCATTACAAGCCAGCAAAATGACAGCCCATTCTGAAGATAGAAGGTATTTATTTACCATACGTCCGCATACAAACACAACCCATATTCATAGAATCACAGAATCATTAAGATTGGAAGAGACCTCTAAAATCATCGAGCTAACCATCAACTTAACACCACCATGCCCACTTAAACTGTGTCCTGAAGTGCCACATCCACACGCTTTTCAAACACCTCCAGGGATGGTGACTCCACCACCTCCCTGGGCTGCCTGTTCCAGTGCTTGTCCACTCTTTCAGTAAAGACATTTTTCCTAATATCCAATCTAACCCTCCCCTGGCACAACTTGAAGCCATTTCCTCTTCTCCTGTCACTGGTTACATGGAAGAAGAGACCAATACCCACCTGTCTACAATCTCAGGTAGTTGTAGAGAGCAATAAGGTCTTTCCCTCAGTCTCCTCTTCTCCAGACTAAATAATCCCAACTCCCTCAGCCACTCCTCATAATTCTTGTTCTTCAGACCCTTCACCAGCTTTGTCGCTCTTCTCTGGACATGCTCCAACACCTCAATGTTCTTCTTGTAGTGAGTGGCCCAAAACTGAACACAGTATTTGAGGTGCGGCCTCACGAGTGCTGAGTACAGGGCACAATCACTTCCCTACTCCTGCTGGCCACACTATTTATGATACAAGAATTTGTCTGATTTTGTTTCAGTCTTTCCTCTTGGACACAGGTCCTCCTCCTCTCTCTCGTCAGGAGGAAGGAAAAATAAATTACTGTAGCCTGTGTGAGGGTGAACTTTCTGTTCCTCTTCTACTGATGAATTGGTGACAAGTGCCTGGAGGGAACTGACACCTCTGCTTCCCTGCTTTCTGCCTGCATCTCCTCTCTGGCTCTCCAGCTGCGCTTGGTGTCAGGCTTGGACCAAGCTTCACAGACACTTTGGGTTGAAGGTTTTTGTTTTCCAGCCACTTGATTTGGGTCAAGGTAGATAATAACTGTGTTTTCTTTGCTTTTCTTCATGCTGCGGATTTGGCCGTTCATGTACTTTTCTGTGGACATTGCTGAAGCACCCCATTTCTCTCCTTTATTTGAGCTGAACCTGGAGACACACTGGGCTACCAGCCAGCAAACAGCTCATGAACACTCACTAAAAATATGTTCTGGTATCGTTGTATCATTATATCCAAAAACATCTGTCCTGCAGATACTGTTGTGCAACAGAAAGAGCTTGCAGACTGCCAGTTGCAACTTTGGAACCCAACTGTTGTCGTTAAGAAGTTGATTAAAAGGGTAACATTCAGTCCAGAGAAGAAAGCACATGGGGAGCCTGTGGTTTCTACATAGCTTCCCACTCTACAGGTCTCTCAGAATGAACATGGAGACCCTTTAGGCCAGAACTGGGAGCAAGCAGATGTAAAAAAACTTAAACCTTCCTCCTCTCTGTTCTTGCAGGCTGCCTTTGAGGGTCAGTCACTGAGGATATGCTGAGGGTGACATCCAGCATGTAAAGGTAAGTGTGAAGGTGGGTTCCTGCAGCACCAGGACCACAGCCTTGTCTTCATTCATCTTGCAGTAGATGGCAGGACACCACCGCTCATGCGCTGTGTGTCTCAATGAAGTGTCACAGAACTGTGGGTAAACATGACTATAATGTAAACAGCTCTCTGTCCTGGAAGGGGAGATGTTTTGCAAGAATAGCTGTTTTCCAAGCTGTTTCTTAACTATGTGGGTGTATGAGCCATGAAGAGAGGTAAAAAAATAAATAGATCAGAGAATCTGGGCAGGTGGACATATGCCTTTCTGCTTGGCAATGGCTTTAAGATGTTAATGAAGTGATCCTTAATTTTGTTCAATGAAAATCTGTTCTTTGTATTTTTGTTATATAAAACAATGCACAACATGGGAGAAAATGTATTCAATTATGCCTCACTCTGCCTTAACATGAAATGGCTTAGTGTTATCTCTAATAAACCTAAAAACGAGAAAGGAAAGTACAGATTGCTCTATGCGAGGTCTGATTTTTTGTGTGTGCATTATATTAACTATCTCTGCTCAAATTTGTGATAATAAGGCAAATAAGGAAAAAGCCTCAGTTGAAAACCCCAGTATATAATTAGCAATTACAAGTGGGTAGTGCTTCATTGTAGAGTTTTTTATGGTCATTATGGATGGTAAGAGTCTTGTTTAAATATTTGAATATAATTTCCCAGAATCAGTTAGGTACCTTCATTGTAATGACTATTGATGGAGCTATCTGTGCACTCACTATCCTGTTTTTTGAGATTGTGGCCTCTGAAATGGGTAATGTTGGTTTATCATCTGCCTCAGTGTGAGGCCACTTTCAGTCACAGGTGGCTAATGAGGTCCCAGGGTGGCATCACTATAGAGGAGCTCAGTAGAGCTATAGGAGCAGTGATACGTCTCCTGTGGGGAGACTGTAACTTCATTCACAGCTCCCCAGCCTTTGGTTTAGGAAGAGACCTGAAGGATTTGACTTACTCAAAATCTCTTCCTTCCTAAAAAATTTGGGAGAAGGTTTGACTCACCCACGTTGAAATAAATCAAGGAGATTTGTACGCTGCTAAAACAGAAAGTTCCCTCCCTGTTTTGCATTCATCCTTTCTAAGACTTAACAGACCACAGACAGGTTTATAGACTCTTTTAGCCTCAAAAAGGACTGGTAAATTCTCCAAAGTTTGAATGAAATAGAATTGCAACCAAGGACCACGTATGTTCTAAGAAAGGACTGTAGTACACAGAGCCAAATGCGTGAGACTCAGACTCTCAGAGCACTAACAAACCTGTCCAGATTGTGAAGAAGCTGAACCACACCTTTGAATTACCAGTTAATACTGTCGAAATTGATCACTTCCTTAAATATCACAGCCTTTCTTCTCACTCCTGCCTTAAGCATTTAAGAGGCAGTACTATTAGTCAAAAATTAATTATTTGTTAATTGATTTTGTAAAATTCTCAGCCAGGAGGTAATTTGTATGCTTGATTGGGCTAGAGAAAAAAAATGCAGTTTCTTTCTACCAAATGCTTAAGTGCTACAAAGAAAAAAAAAATCTATTTCTTCTTGGTCAAAGGTAAAGAGTAAAGATGTCAAAAAGGATCTGAAAAACCCTAAAGAACTTGTGCACAGGAGGGAATGGCAGTACTTGCATGGATCCAGCAGAAATTTTACACTGTTTGTGCTAAAGACTGCATATGTAAGCCCACACTCATGCAATCTGCAAGTGTAGAAAAGGTGCAGGCAAATATAACATGAATGAAATTGGCTTTGCCTTTTTACGATTAACAAAGTCTGGTTGATTTTACCCTATATTCACTTTGTAGTTTTGTATTTTGGCTGTGTTTTCACTTGCACCTAATCATTTACAGCAACAAACATCCCAAACTGAAGCTGAAAAAGGTCATCTGCTATGGTGACATACACTTTTGGGCTGGAGGACACCTCTGGCTCACCTCATCCTCTCTATGTTTCTGGAGTCTGGTACTGCTCCGGAAATGTCCCTTTTTGGGTGCAGCTACCACCTACTTTTAAATCAAATTCTTCCTGGTGAACATCAGTTCAGTGATCATTTTGCTCACCTCAACCATTCCACTGAGCACTGCTGTGGCAAGGGTAAGGGAGGCTTCCCCTGTGGTGGGGCTGCAATAATATAATTAATCAAGCAGGACCAAAGGAAAGAAGTAAAAAGTGTAACTGGATTGTGCCCATGCACTGAAGCATTTAGCACAAAAGCCAAAAAAGTCAGTGTGATGACTGAAAAGACCCATACCTGCAATGTATTTGGAACTGGCAAAAATTTCCAGCTGCTTCTCATAAAATGCTTTTGTTGGTGGTTTATAATCACCATAATCATTCACTTTCTGCATGACAAAACCAGACAGAGCCATGCACAAGAGAAGTACACAGGCATTAAGCTGTCTGGATTAAATTCATCCTTTGTGTCTTTCCAGCAACATTTCTCTGATGGATTTGGACCCTCAACATTTACAGCAAAATCTGGATTGAGCTGAACTTGCATGAACCAAGCCAAATTTGTAGTTACAAGGCCTGGCAAGGAGTGCATCCCTTTCCTGCTTATTTTGTATTTGCCATTGTTAACGACGAGTGATTGCCTCTGTTATTCTCACGCCAGCCTCAAATCTATTGAGAATTCAGGGAGATGAGAAGCTTGATCTGAGAGAAACTGAAAACATAAGGCTCAAATTAAAGCACTCTGCAAGTAAAGGTTTTAAACTATCAAAATGCAGGAAGCAGTGGGTGGGAGATAATATTTTTCCTGCATTTAATTTGACAGTTTAGAGTATCACCTATTGTTTTGTGAAGGATAAAGGTGCATTTAGATTAAATCTTGAATTATATACCACACACCACAGTCTTACATATGGCTTTCCCTTTTATTACAAACTGCTGCTATTAAGAATTACTCCTCTTATTGCTTCTTTTTGTTTCTCTTCCCAAGATTCCTGTGTCCACACCCTTTCTGCAAACATCACTCTATAAGTTTCAAGGCATGTACATTTTGATAACAGATACAAAAAGTGTTTTTGTAACTTACAGACTGGTTTTGGTTTCTTCTTCTTTATCTGTTGCATATTATTCTCCCAGGGCTAATAGTAATTTTCCTTCCTTATATATATGTACTACACAGGTAGTGTTGATAGTAAGGACATAGGATTTAGCATCCAGAATTCACAGCTCCTGTAAGGATATCCCTAAGTGTGTGTACCCCATTATAGCATCAATTTCCAGGGAGGACTAAACCTTCTTGGGATGTTAGGAATCATTGAATGGCATTCTATAGCTTTGTTCCTTTTCCCAGTATGCTGTATCACCTCACTGATCTCCAGCAGCTCACTGCTTCAACAGCCAACTGCAATAACACCTGCAGGAGCACGGTTGCCTGCTTCTCTTTCCTGCTATCAGATTTACTACCTTCTGCTGATGTTGCAGTGGGCACTCCAGCTCAGCAAGCCTTGGTGTGACTATTACTGAGCCTGGTGGCAGTGCTGACCTGTTTGATTTCTTATTTCAGACTCTCTGCAGACTCAGGAAGGCAGTCCTATGCCAGTTATACTCGGTTTTACCCCATAAATAGGTAGTAAGGGCAGAAGTAGGACCTACAGTCTGATCTCCTGTGTCTCACAGGCTGTAGGACTCTTCTGAGTTGATCTGAGTTTGATCTAGAGTACTGGCTTTTGAACAACATTCAGCCTTTGTTTAAAAATTGCCATTGCCAGAAAATGTGCTTCAAAGACTCTTTTCTACCGAAACCAGATTTTGCATCTCATTTCCATTGTAAATATCTCCAGTCTTAACTTTCATCTACTTGCTTTTCTTCATCTGCTGAACTGAATAACCCATTAGCAAAGTTGTATTCCCTCACAGGTACTTACAAACTCATCAAACTACCTTTTAACCTTTTCTTTCATTAACTAAGTAGATGGAGTTCCTGCAGTGTTACTAACAGATGCTTCCTTTTGTTCTTTAATCTCTCTCAGTGCTGCCTTCATCCCTCTCAGTTATCAATGTTCTTTCCAGGATGTGATATTTCAGTTGTGATTACATCAATGTTCATGCAGAAGCAGGACCAGCTCCTCATCTTTTTAGGAGATCTGGGGCTCCTTTTCTGGCCACAGAACTGAACCCAGAACATGTGTTTCTTCCTGGGAGTTATATTGCTGCTTGGATGAGATCTCAGATTCATAAAGGGACACTGTTTCTCCAAATTGAGTCCCCAGAGATGCCCTCTTTCCTTTGTTTCTAGACATATGACCACCAGCTGGTCTTAATACCAAGTTTTTTTATTCTGTCCACTTTGCCACATTTGGCTAAGCATTGAATGTTTGCTTTTATGTTCCCCATTTAATGCATCTACCTATGTATATATCCCCATTTTCTGCTGCTCTGTCTATATGTAGGAGAAAGTGTGTATTTTTTGATCTGTGATTATACCATACATCACCTCTGATGCATCATAAAGCACCATAAATCCCTCTGCATCAGCCATCTATCATCTTAATTATATACTTCTCACCCAGTCTTTGTGCTATCTACAGTTCTCATCAATGATGACTTTAGGCTTCCTTCTGCTTCTCAGGAAAAAATGTTAACTGATGTAGGACTGGTTCCCCACTGAACCTCACTAAAAACAAACATCTTTACAGTGACGTTCTGGTATGTAACTGCTTGCCAATTTTAATTCATGTAATGTGTGCAGTGTTGATTCATAGCATTCTTAATCAATGTTTTTTGCAATATATGGTACTGATTGCATGAAATGTCATGTAGAAGTCCAAATATAGCCACACCATTACCTCTATCAGCCAATTTGTAATCTCATCAGAGAAAGATATCAAGTTAGTTTGACAGGATCTATTTGCCAAAAACCCCCACTGAGTGACAATAATTATACTGCCTCCCTTTTATTCCTTATTAATCGGGTCCTGTATCAGCCATTCCTTTATTTTGCCTGGAATTGATGTTAGCCAGTCTGACAATCTTGTAATTACCTGAGTTGTATAATTTATTCTGTCTTTCTCCTTTTTTTGTTTATACTGGTGTTACATTACTTTTTCTCATCTTCCCTAGTATTACAAGAGAAAAAAATCAACACTAATTATCTGGAGAGGTTTTCACGTAGCTCCTTTTTAACTCTTATATGCTTGTCCTGAGTCTTAGTGCTATACGTATGTCTAAAATCAGTAGCTCTTATTTGTCGTCCTTCCAATGCACTGTTGGAGTGAAAATTATTTCATGATTTTCTTATGACGTGATCACATCATTTGATCCTTGGCCAAATATACAGCAGTTTATCTGTTGAACACTTCTGCCTTTTCTGGATTATTTTTGGCAATTTTATAATTTCCAGTTCCACTGTTAGGATTCCTTTTTCTCTCTTTATGTTCAAAATATCTTTCTGACTATTGTTAGCCCTATTTACCACAGATATGCATCCTTTTGCTTCACTTACCAGTTTTCTTGTGTTAAAATTCCTAGCTCATAATCTATATTCAAATCAATTGGGTTGCCCAAAAAATAATTGCATTTTTTCTTTAATGGCTGGACATACATGTCTTGAAATGTAACTAACTTCATTTTAAACCATAAATTCATTATGTAACTTGACAGCTGATGGCTCAAACTTGTTTTAGAAAAAGAAATTGCACAACCTCGTTAACAATTATTTATTTGGCATCCCTTTCAAAATGGAAAATCAAAAGGAACATTTTCATCATAGTTTGCTGTGTTACTTCAGAAAAGGAAAAAATGCTGTGCAAGCTCATAAAAAGTTATGTGATGCTATGTGTAGTGAATATGCCTTAAAACTATGGCAGTAGTCAGAATTGGTTTGCTAAATTTCAGTCCTGAGGTTTTGTTGCTAAAGACGCATCATGCTCAGGAAGGCCTATCAAAGTTGATAACAACAAAATAAAGGCATTGATCAAATCCAGTCAGCATTTAACAACATGAGAGATTGCTGATAATCTTAACATATTTAAACCGAGTGTTGGAAAGCCATTTGAAACAACTTGGATACGTTGGGAAGCTCGATATTTGTGTACCATGTGAGCTCAAAGACATTAATCTTGCTAAGCGTGTTGACATCTGTGATTCTCTCTTGAACCATGATGAAAACGATCCATTTTTGAAATGTATAACAGGTGATGACAAATGGATCGTCTACAACAATGATGAATGAAAAAGATTGTGGAGCAAGAGTGATGAACCACCTCAAAGCAGTTCAAAAGCAGATGTTCACCAAAGGAAGGTGATGCTGTCAGTCTGGTGGAATTTCAAAGGTATTGTGTATTTTGCATTGCTTCCAAGGAACCAAACCATTAATTCGGATGTGTACTGTCAACTGGATAAATTAAATGATGTCATCAAACAGAAGCATCCAGAATTGGTGACTGGCAAAGGGGTTGTGTTTCTCCACGATAACGCTAGACCACATACAAGTTTGGTCACTTATCAAAAACTGTTGCAGCTTGGATGGGATTTGTTACCACATCTGCCATATTCACCAGACCTGGCACCATCAGACTACCATTTGTTTCTGTACAAAATGCCTTGAATGATAAAACCTTCACTGCTGATGAGGATATCAAATCGTTCTTGGGACAGTGTTTTGCTGAAAAAAAGAAGAATTTTTTTTGGGCATGGAAGTGAAGTTGCCTGAAAGATGGCACAATGTAATTGAACAACTTTAAGTACAGGGTAGTTTTTTTAAAGCTTACTGTGTTTTTTCTCTCTAGCTGTTTGTAAAATGAGGTTAACTTTGAGACTTAATCTGTTGTAGTTTCTCTGTTGGGATACTTAGTAATGTCTCAACAATATTTAAACTACCAGTGTAAAAGCACAGACAAAAAGCAACATGGAGGTTTGCCTTCCTCTGCTCTCACTCCTTTCCCAGAGGAGGTTCATCAGTTTTTCAAAGGAGCATGAATGTAGGTGATGTTATACTTTTATGAAAGTTATATGGGCCTGGGCTAAACCCCAATGAAGACAGCACCTTCCTGAGAAATGCTAATCAGGCCAAGGCCCAGACTTTTGCTGACATAAATGATGCAATAACTGTTTCAGTTTTAAGAACGAAACACAAACCAATTGAATTGTGTTAGAATGATTAAAAGAGCCTGAGATTTCAAACCGAGTCAAAAATAACTAGACAACCCAAGCAAAAAAAACAAACAATGAAAGCTGGACCAGATGCCAGTGGTTGATGGTACAGACATCATGGCTTGGGGAAGGGTGCACTGGGATGCTCTCTGTTTGTGTTGCAGCTTAATACTGTTGGAGTCTGAACATGATGAGAAAAAAGCTATCTTCATCCATGCTGTCACATAGATATATTTGCAACTGTGTTCTATGATAATTTTTTTTAAACCATTGCAAACTGCATGTGTTATGCTCTTTAAAAAAACTTGCAAAGTAAGTAAGTAATATAAAGCGATGTAAGACTGACATCCAGACACTTTCCGAGGGACGATAATTTCTTTTACAGCATGATCTGGAGTGGCACTATTTTTTTTTTCATTTTAGTGGACACAACTTCCTCCACATGGACATGTATTTTTGATGAGTTAGCACACCTTGACCAGCAGTACTGAAGCCAGTGGAGAGGAATTCTGGATTCACTGACAGGTACAGCTCTTACACTTGCCCTACTACAATGTAAACCTGATCCCCTAGGAGTCTGAAATTACAGGGAAATTACAGAGTGTCCCTGAGAGCTAAAAGGAAGAGGCAACTCCTCATTTGAGGTGTTCTTAGCTTAGATTTAGTCTGTTCAATGTTCATGCTTGCAGAGGAATGCAACACAATCTGATCCTGGTGCTCATGCTGATCTCAGGAGTAGTTTCAATTTAGCAAGCGATAAAAAAGCAAAAGTTATACTGTTTCACTTCCACCTAAACTGGAATTGAGGTGGGACATGGGTGCCTAAGTCACCGGGTGAGATTTGAAGGCTGTGTGTTTCCTGGGCAACCACTTGCTCATGTAGCAACAGCTTCAGGGGATGTACACTGAGTTTCTAGTCCATGCAGAATGGGGTGTAGCAGAGGGTGCTTACTGAGCTCCTACACAGGACATTGTAAATTTTTTTGCTCAAAAGGCACCACTTACTGATTTTGTTAAGCCACTTGCTTTTAGTGGGGAATGGGGCTGTGCTTTTCCCTGACAAGTTAAACCACTCAGAGTCAGTGTTCCCACTCCCGCCATGGCTTCCTTTGCAAAGGTGCTTCATCTCCCCTGGTCAATCCTCTGTGAAACACAGGACCAGCCCTTTCCTACTTCACAGGGCACTGTGGAGGTGAATTCCCTGCTGTTTATGAGATGCTTGGATACTTTGGTTAGACAAGCTAACAGACAAACATGGTTTCGGTGAAATAGACCTAGAATCTGACCTGTACTAGTACTCTTTTATCATATCAGCGGTCCAAGTTGCTGATAAATGAGACTCTGGGAGCCCATCATGGGAATAATTTGTTCCTAGAAGGTGCATAGGACTAAAAAAACCTCCCCAGTCATATGGTGATGCCACACTGTAATGAGACTGCCCCCTTGGATGGATCCTCTTCAGTACATAACTGGACCTGAGTTATCTTGCTCTTCTGCCTGCTGAAAACACGGATTTCAAACACAGGAAACACTAGAGGTTAAAGCTTCACCTGAAAATATATCTGAGACTCTGTTTATAAACATCACTGATGAGAGTCCTGCCCTTGACACGAGCTGAACAGGTGGCCACACTAATTAAATAGGCTAGCATGTCTTTCTGCAAGATATTTAAAACTATTTCCACTAGTAGTCATATGGCCTGGGTGGCAGATGAATTAGCATGATCTTTTCCAGTAGCAAAAGCAAAATAAAGCTAATGTTACCAAAGGTTTTTCCTGTGTGTTTCCAACTATCTGGTTTGGTTTGGGGGAGATTTTATTTGACTTTTACCCACACATTGCTGTTACCTGTACTAAAAAAAAAAAATAAAAAATCTAAAACCTGGGAATATAAACTCAATATCATCATGACAATGCAAAAATAATGTCATATTCATTTCGCACTGCAAGGTCACTGTTATGGTTTAAGGGTTACCAGCCT
>NW_010164491.1:3466-27052 GCF_000695765.1 Mesitornis unicolor | reverse complement strand
CTGTACTTCTGAATGTGAAACCATGCTATTAAAGCAGCATGGACACTAACACTTAAAAAGCTGCAGATGTTTTCTTTCATGGACTCCGTTTTCAGTAGACTATTACAAGGTGATCAGTTTTCTCTCAGGCTGCCAGTACTAGAAGATGGTTTCTGTGGTTGTCTTTTCAACTCAGTTTTTACAGGCACTGCGTAGGTGGTGAAGCCATACCCAGAGCTATCTCCGTGCACGTGAAACAACGTCAGCATGCAGCCCTACAGGAACAGTTTGAGCTCACGTATATCCAAGCCTATATGTAGACTGGAGACGTGTGTCTATGCTACACTACCCATCAAAGAGAAAAGCACATACATAGACACAGGTGTACATGGACTTACATGAGACACTGTGTGCACAGATGTGTATACATGAGAAAACATATAATAAACAAAATTCAGCTTACTCCATGAAGTCAGCCAGACCATTTAGATACTGTGTCTCAAACAGGTTTGAGAAGTCATAACATTTCCAGGGAAGAATCATACAGCTGATAGGTAAACACAACCAGCTACTACACGCACTATGTTTAGAAATATATAGGAAATTCATAGGCAATATATTAAGAGCTAAAGGTAGATTTAATTGTTTCCGACTATTCTAGGATATATTTCATCTGTCAGAACAAATCCAGACCGAGGCCTTTTTCACTGACCTCAGTGGCAGCTGTAGAATCTTGACACATTGCAGACAGCTATCAGTACTTTGCAGCCTCCAGCCCTGAGCTGCTGCTTTTTTTTTTTAAGATTTAACTATGATTTGAGAACATTAGCATGTATTTTTTGTGGCTTGAAACAATGTGTGGAATCATCAAAGGAACATTTATCCACTTACTGAGAGATAACAGTGCTCATTTAGTAAATGTCACAGGTAGGAGAACTGATAAAGGTTTATAAAATACGTCTAGTGATATGACCCGGAACATTAAAAGAAAAAAAAAGGTGCCTGAGAAGCTGGAAGTACTTACTCACCACATTAATATAGTCTCATGCCCACACAACCATCATCATCAAACCCAGTATTAAAATGTGGATAGGTTTTATTCCTTCTTGCAATGTTTCTAACAGATTCTCAGTGGGATTCTTTCCATAAACCTGGAAAAGGTTGGCATTAGGCCCTAAATTAAGATGAAACCTCAAAAACATGTAATAGATGAAAAGGGAGATGCAAAGTCCAGCTCAATTTATATAAACCCAACTTGACTTCTTACCCTCCAGGAAGACAGCCAGTTTTCCCTTGTTCAATGTCACATAAGAGCTGGCTTAATTCTGCTCTTTACTTTCAAACAACTTTTATTCATTACAGCTCTCAGTCTTGAAGGTATTCAACTATCAGTGCCCTTGCATACAGGGAATATTATTTCAGCTTATAACTGCTGGATCTGTGCTTTTTTTTTTTTTTTATATGAGGTCAATGGGTAGTTGTAGTTCATCCTCTCTGTCTACTGGAGAAAATGACTGAAACTAAAAATAAATATCCTATAAAGCAAAAAAAATTGGAAAAAAATTTGAGTCCTTCTGTGTTTCTGATAACATTCTACCTAAGCATCCTTCTTGAACCTCTGTCTGCACCTTATTTGTGGGCAACTGGATTGTCTAGCTTTGAATGTGTATCTTTGTTCAGTCTCACTCATAATCAACTACCAAGCGTGCAACTTCCTCACGAACCTTGTAACTCAAGTTGACTTTGTTTATTTTAATTTTGTGGGTTTGTTTGTTTGTTTTACAGAGTAAACATCTTTTTTACCATTTAGCTTTTAACTGTGATAGGTTTCATAGGTAAACAAAGCAATGCAAACTAAGTAATACAAAGTTTAATCTCCTCTAAGCATACAGCTTTAGAACAGGAAGGATGACATTGAGAATGAACAACATGAGTGCACAGATTAAATATGGGCAGATGCTTATCTTGATTATCATAACTTGCAAAATATAATAGTGCTGCATATCCAGTTCATGTTAGTTCATTAAAACATATGACAGCATATTTATTTAATCTTTCATTTCCAAGGCTTACACATACTAGCACTTTTCAGATTGTGAACACAAAGGTCAATGGTATCATAAAACGACATTTTTACGCAGCGTTCCAGGCAACTAAAAGTTATTGCAATGAGGATTCAGATAAACAACTTCAGGTAAGACACACACTGAAGGCAGGTAATCACTCTTTCATTGTGCCATATATTCTGTCCCATTCCAGGCCAAAGAATTCCTTCCTTACTTAATTTTCACCAGAAAAATCTGTTCTGAAAGAGTTTATATTACTACAAGTCAACATAAATCCCTAACACCTCACACAGTACTGCATGGTCATTTCCACAGTACAACTAGGTAAACATTCATACTAATCCATACCAAGTAATTTCTTATTGCAGCTAGGCACCGGGTCTTTGTTGTTCTTTCATTCAAAGCACTTTGCGATTGCTCAAGGACAAAAATTCTACTAAAAAATAGAAGTTAGAAGAGGAATAGGTCAAATGTAGGACAAGCTGACAATAAGGTAGAGGAAAGAACTGCAGAACGTTAGCAGCATCACCAGAAAACCGATACAGGATGGCAATTTATTTTATGGGATCATCATCAAGGTATAGTGTTAAGTATAAATACCAACTGCTGCTTTTAAAATGAGAGGTCCAGTAAGAGTCCTTTTAGGAAAGAAGCAAGACTTCACCATGCAGAGAAAAATTTCAACCTTAATGAAATTCACACACACACAAATACCCTGTATGCATAGGTCTTACACTGAGCTCTTTAGCAAGTCTGACCTGAACACTGGAAAGACAGTAGTTCTGTTATGACTATAAACTACTGGAGCACAGTGCCAGTTTACTAATAGAAGACTAAAAGCGCATTCAGTTGCGCAACTGGTGGATGCTAGAAGTCCTCCATTGAAAAAATGTGTTTGCTTTTAAGAAGAAAATGGTCTGATGCAGGTACGTAATTAGAATGAAGTAGCCCTGTACTTCAATTCATCTTTGCTCACACCTTTGGTCAACTTTGACATTTTTATTAACACATATATTTTTCTTACAGAGTATTGCTATGAGCTCTCTAATCCTTGACCAAAACCTGCGTAGTAAGTGTATCACCTGTGCTGCTAAACAGTTCAGCTAACTTGCTTAGGAGACAATAATTTGAATTCTGAAAAAAAAACCCAATTTGGTTCTACATACATTAAAAAGGGCAAAGTATGAAGGAAAAAAAAGGAGTTAGAATAGACCAGCAACCTACATAAACCCACAGCTGAAGATGAAACAAGTACAAAAACAAGTACCATAGTCCTAACAACAACAAAAGAAAGGTGGGGGTTGTGGGAGTTCAGATCTCTGGCCACACTGCCTCCCTGCATGGTTTTCCTCTAAGGATTTGTCTTACATTCTTCAGTTTTGTTTTCGAGGCAGGGGAAGGAAGGAGGGGTACAGGCCCTTCCCTTCTTCCAGCTTCTCTGCAGCATGAGGATGCCCAGCAGAAGGGGAAGTGTACTTGCACTCATGCAGAAAAGCATGATTCCCTCCAGGAACTGGCTACAACAGTTTCCTGTACAACGCACGTGTCCTCTCCGTTATGTCCTGCACAGGTCAAGCCAGCAGACAGATCGCTGTTCTTAGCTGTCACTTGCCATCAGAAAACCTTCAACAGACAAAGTGTGAATGCTCTGAGTTAGCTTAGGTCTATCAGACAGGGCTTCCTGTCAATGTGTATTTGTTCCAGCTATAAGGCAAAGTACAGTTGGTGCTTCCTGAAGGAAACAATGGCATCATTTTTAACCAGCTCCTTGACTCCTTGTCAAAGAAATACTGTCTTCTAGCTCCTGTGTGAGAAAGCAGTTTTATTGTACAACAAAAATCATATACAATACAGGGTAGTCTGATACTAAGAAAAACAGCTTAGCTGCATAAGCAAGGCTTCTATCACACTTATGTGGCTCTTCTGGAAGACTACAGTCTGTAAAAATAATTTAAATTATGAGCAGTGTACCAAAGCACAAAGCACAATGAATCAAAAGTCATTTAGGATACAGCACCAGAATTATTGCAGGAAAGGCCTTTAAGGTCTTGGCAAAGGGTATGATTGCAGTAGAAATGCAAACCAGACGTCAAGATGCTTCAAGAGAAAAGGTTAACTGCCCACAAAAAGCAATGTTATTGGATCCTGCAATGAAGTATCGGTTCCTTTGAGAATAGGCACAGTTGAACAGGAAAGATCTGATAGGTACTGCGTAAGAAATTGGAAAAAGGATATGCTACATTTGAAACAAGTGCATGGCCCAAGAGATGTGAACCCCTGGAGTGCACAAGCTTCGTCAGGGCTCCTCAGATGGTTCATAATGGGATTCCAATGTGCCTGATCATTAACGTGAAACCCCAACATCACAACATGACAGCTATGGAAGGAGAAAGTGCACGTGAGCAGTGGGGAAAGGATGTCACCCAGTACTACAAATCGAAATAATTTTCGCAGTTCTTTTCACACGCACCTCAGGTTTAGCAAGACAAAAATACGCCATTAGTGCTCTTAATTGAAGATTAGAAAAGCACAGCAAATACACTTTAAAACAAGGAAAGATTTTCTCTCATTCTTGTGGTCTGATGAAACACTACAAAGCAGGAGAGAAAAAAAATGTGGTTTCCACAGCTTATTTTGCTTGGAATATCTAATCCTCACTTTTTGTCACTCTAAAATACCACTAGGAAACCAGTACAGTTCCATGTGCTGTCTTTATCCTCTCCAATCCACATTCAGGTTTGCCCAAGTTCTGTAGCAGTCCATCATTCAGAGCAAAACCCATCATCCAGCAGCACATTCCAAAAGATATCCACCGCTGCGCACCCACTGCCTGCAGCTCTAACACACTGCACATCTCAAGGTGAACAGCAGTGCCAAATTCAGCCTATACTTGGTTCAAGAATACACATGAGCACAAGCAGAGCTGAGCCATGGCTTTCCAGCTGCCCAGATCAAGTCACTTGCTGGTGATGGTGCCAGCAAAAAGAACAGGTAGCATCCCTCAAAAAGCCCTCAACAGATTTAAGACTTAATCACCCTTATGCTGTGCTGTAAATCAGGGTGAGGCGGTGGACATCTGCCTTATTTTATGCAATAGGCAGATTTAGGCAAACACAAACATAAGTTGCAAACAGGGGCTTTCTGGATAAGTTTTCATTCTAATGAGGGGGGAAAGATAGGAGAGAGGGATGTTCTACAGACCGAGTGCCACAATACCAGTAGAACTTGTTTTCTAGGTGGAGTTTTATACAGTCAGACTGAGGGCCCACTATATCACTCTTCCTTGTAATAGCAGATTGAAGGCAGCAGAGTTTAAAATCATTTAGTATCCAAATATTAAAGATAAAAATACTAAAAACTCTGAGACTTTGTAAAACTCAGTTTCTGAAAAATCACCAAGCCTAGATTGTTTCTCTGCTTTGCTGTTATCAAACCAAAATGAAGTATGTTTTCTAAATATTATACTGTATTTTTTAAAAGAGAAATTATGTTTCTCAAATACACAGTAGTCTTTAAACAAGCAACAGTATTTACTCCTAATGGCTTCACATGTTTGGGCTGGCTGGACACTATTTAGATAGCTTCATCTGACAGAGCTGCATGTATTACTCTTCTTTTTTTTCCTATTTATTTTCATGACAGCAATACTGCTATAAATCACTTGCAATTCACTCCCCTATTAAAGATCAAAGAGATACTGTCTTAAGTCTTCTAAAGCATATGTATGTTATAATACCACAGAAAAATTAGATTTGGTCAGCTTCTCAGCTTACAGAATTGCTTGCTTAGTAACCAGCTATTGCACGTAGCCAAGGAAGAATGCTATCCTACCCCAAACAAGTAAAACAAGGCAGAAGAAAGGAAACATTCTCTCCACACATAAGGAGAGAGACACCATCCCACAATGTTGTACAACTGATTTACTGGTGCGAGCAAACTTGTGTACTAATTTTATTGCAGTACAAATCAAAACTTGATGCAAAAACTTACTATGTTCTGTAAGGAGACACCCCCATTGCTAGCTCACTAAAACCCCTCCATGACAGGAAAACAATACTGACATTTTTGGCAGCATTCTTTATCCTTAGCTGTGAATAGACTGAAACAGTGACAGGGACTAAAAAGCCACAGACAGATAAATATACAAATGGGGAAGAAGTACCTCAGGCTGCTGACCTGGATAGATGCTTAATTTGATTTATTCCAAATACCACAAAAGTGATACCAGACCTGAGCAACTCTGGCCTACCCCCTTACCTGATCCCCCAAATGCCTTTCCACGCACCTTTCTCCTGAAACAACTGTGTCTGAAAGGCACTTTCATCAGTGCTGGCCAGTAAGATGAAGACCGTGAGAAAGATCTGAAGCTGGCATAAGTATTCTCTCTGCCATTTCCATTACGATCCTCTGCTTTAATTACCTATAGGTGCAGTTGACAGATGCTTTCACAGAGATCAGTATTGCTGCCTTCTTTCAAGCTTTTTCACATTCAGTTCCCTGCTACACATTTCTAGGGGCACTGGGGGGAGAAACATGGCACCCTTAAGGCATCACAGCTTAGAAATAAGGAAGAGAAAGTACACTTCTAAGATAAAAGCAGAGTAAATCAGCAGATAAACGTATTTCCATTTCCAGAGGGGAGAAAGTGTTTGCTGAAGGAAAGACGTAACACTTGGAAGCTATGGCAACTTGACTTTCTTAGTTCTTATTTCCATACAGAAATGCTCAATGCTCCTTTCCCCTCAAAAAAGTCAAAACAGATTAAATTCCCAAAATGCAATCCATGCTATGCTTAAAGAGCTGTAGCTTTGTGCCCTCATCACACAATAGACAGTTTTCCAGTCCAAAAAAGATGAGGATAATTATTGCCATCATTTCAGCAGTCAAGTTAGCTGCTTGTGGAAATTCAGATTGTCTATCACTTGGCTAAAAGTTCTGCTGTATCATCTAACTTTCATTAAAATCATTCAAGACTTCAATCTATAAATTTACTTTACCCTTTCATAAATAAACCTTGGATCCCCACAGACAGTGGCATATTGGTTAATACCATACACCTTGCAACTTCCTCCAAGAATCAGTGATAATACAAGAATCAGTGATAATACCATCATCCACAGGTGAATCGGAAGCAAAACAAGTTTGGCTGTATGAAGAAGGAAAAAAGTATTTTCCTGAAAGTGTAAAAATGGCACAACCTGGGTCAATTGCTTTTGTTAACTGCCGTCACTGGTCATTTGTAATCCAAGAGCAGGTTGGAAGTGTCAGCTTATAAGAAAATCTAAATCTCAGTGCAAAATTATGAGAAACTTAGCACTTCAGTATATCAGTAGCATTCCTCCAACAGCCATCATCTGTTTGCCAGTCTACTGAAGTAGCTGTGATGTTGTGACCATAGCAAGCTGACCACGTGAGTCAAACCAGATTCACAATGAAAGGTGGCATATTTTAAAATTAACTGATAAAGGTGGAAGGAAATTAGCAAACTCTCAAACATTAAATGGAAGATTCACTTGAATTTGATCTTATCTGTCTTTTCCAGCCATACCGAACAGCCAATGTACTGAAGAGGAAAAAAATATGAAGGATATGAAAGGGAAACAATAAAATTAAGAAAGAAAAAAAATCCTCTGCCCCAGAGAAAACAAAGTAACAGTAAAAGAAAATTGTTCAAGAAAATCAGTTTAATCAGTTCTGAGGTCTGCATTCAAGTGACATTACAAGGTGATCTAGAGTCCAAAATACCTAAGTTTCAAAATGGGACTTCAAACCCAACTAGTAAAGAACTTCCATGTCAGAGAAGTCAAGATGAAGTAATCAAAGGTGTGAGATGCTTAATATACTGAACCTTACAGGGAGGGCTTCCATTCAGGAACACAGTGGCTCTATGAAAAATAATAATAAAAAAACAACTAATAACTGGACACACAACCCTACTCAGAGTAGTGCTCACAACAGTGAACTCACAGCTGAAGCTGCAGACATCTGCTTTATTTTTCCTCTTCCACAAGCTTTTCAGTAGTTTAGATTTTAAAAGATTTGCCACTATAATGATCAGAAAATTTAGTTATAAAATGCATATATTACATTATAAATATTAGTATATTCATTATACTGTTTTCCAGCATCAGTTTAAAGCACACTTACAGTAACATTATACAAGAAAAATACATCAGCATGTGTATACCTAATACCATTGCCAACTTCAGCTGCCCAAAAAGCTTCCACTCTAAAAACATGTATTTAAAACTGTTCTGAAAGTTGTCTTTTGATGCTTCAGAAGAAAGAAGCCTTATTTATTTTGTGATAAAATCTCAAATTCTCAGTCAGGTAACTTCAGGAGCAAGGATTTATCAAAATTCATTAATGAAAAAGAGACCTGAGAGATTGTAACACTTTGTGGTGCATCTGAAAATGGGCCACAACCATAGGAGGGGAAAGCTAGCACAGTCCCTTTAAAGTTAAGTGTGCAACACCAACTTATCTCCATAGGAAGCTGGCAAATATTTTGCTGTATGTATAAGTGTTACTTTTCAGTTGTAGAGACCTCCGATTCAGAATTCCAATGGAGAGCTTTTATGTATTTTCTGAAGATTCACAGTTTTTGCTGCTAGTCCTGTCACCCCCCCTTCCCCCCAGCAGTGGAAAAGGTCAGTGCACTCATGTAGCCCAGCTGCTTGGGCTATCCATCATACTGACCACAAAGCAATCAACAGAACAGAGCAGAAAAAAGCCTTGGATGGAAACTTCCTCTGAACTCTGTTATGTTATTATGTATCCCTCAACTTAAAAAGAATTGTTCCTAAGCTGCATCATTTTAAGGCTATGATTTGACGCTACCCTTTGACATATAGTTAGTCTCATCTAAATTCAATTGGACATTGTGCACTTGAGTAAATGCTTGCTGAATTTGGGCTTCACTCAGGGCAGATTCCAGCTCAAAAGTGTATCCTCATTGGAAACAGCAGGGGAGTTTAGCTATGAAATTTAGTTTAGGATTATTAAGGCATTCTGGTATTTCTCAGAATTCTGATATATCATTGCAAGACAGTATGAGGAAGCAAGGGTGCAGCACATGTATACTGCAGTGCAGTACACTGCATAGCCCAATATTCCAACGTTAACACAGACATAAAATGATTTCTATTACAGCTCTTACTAAGGCTTTCAAACTATATATAGCAAGTACTTGCTAACAGCATGGAATATATTTCTGAAAACAGAGCAGTACAAGTCAGAAAAAGACAAAAAAAGAGCTGTATTCCTTGACAGACTAATTCACTTGAATAACAAATGAAATTCCAGTTAATTGTTAATGTCACAAGATCTGACACTATACATAAAAGTATGAGTATATATCAAAGAACTTTTCAATTCCATGGATGAAAGCGTGCAGTACATCTGCAACATTAAGATGTCAAAAATATTAAATTACTCAAATTTAGGACTAAAAATAATTCCACCTCATTTAATCTTTATAAACACCAGAAGTATTAGGGCATTAAACCATACTGCATATTATTTCAATTCATGCGTATTTCTTTTTTAAGTGCCAATATTTCTAAGTATGTACTTAGTTTTATATGTCTTCCTCTGCGATGAATAATTATCACAAACATAAATTTGTGATACATTAAAGCTAAGTACATGGGCACAAGACTTTATGAGAGGCAGGACAATAATAGCTTTCTGTGGGAAATCACCATTTCATGGCTAGACTACCAGGAAACAAAACGAAGATTTTTCTGTCAAAGCTGAGCACCCTTAAGATTAAGCTGTCATTTCAAGTGTATGTTTAGAAAGTGTCAGTGAAATGTATTGATATGATCTACCAACATATTAAGAACATCCACTGTAGTAACACATGACCTCACGGTAAAATTATGCTTTAAGATACTATTCTTGGCCCTAAACTACTAGATATTTTAAACAAATACTAACGACATTGCAGCAGCATCCAAAACTCTATGAAAACTGCAGGATCAAGTTCACCCACCTATCTGATGCTGCAAGAGATGCACATCCTTCCATGTGCATAACTGGCTGCCAGTCGCAGTATTCAATAGGATGCTCTCTGGCAGCCATTCACTACATGATATATATTAATTCCACCTGTTCAGTTTTCAACCATGGAAATTTATTGTTTAGAACTACATCCTGCAGATTTTTGTGGCAATGCACTGAGGGAAATAAGTAAAGATGAAAACTGAAGAGAGAAACAAAGTATACAATCACCCATCAAGAACCCTCAACTTTTTGCTTTGCTTTTTAACAAATATTTGTATGGTTTTGGTGAAAGCTATTAAAAGCAGCCTAATATTTTGAAGGCACTTCTGTAAATGCATCATAATGCCATCATGGATGCCATCCAGAGGGACCTTAACAGGCTGGAGAGGTGGGCCTGTGCAACCCGCATGAAAGTTCAACAAGGCCAAGTGCAAGGTCCTGCACCTGGGTCAGGACAATCCCAAACACAAGCACAGGGTGAGCAATGAGTGTATAGAAAGCAGCCCCGTGGAGGAGGACTCAGTGGTATTGATGGATGAAAAACTGAATATAAGCCAGCAATGTGCACTTGCAGCCCAGAAGGCCAACCACATCCTGGGCTGCATCAAAAGTGTGACCAGCAGGTCAAGGGAGGTGATTCTGCCCCTCTACTCTGCTCTTCTTGTGAGACCCACACCTGGCATACTGCATCTGGCTCTGGGGCTCCCAGCATAAGGAGGACATGGAGCTGTTGGAGCGGGTCAGAGGAGGGCCACAAAGATGATCAGAGGGGTGGAGCACCTCCCCTAGGAAGACAGGCTGAGAGAGTAGGGGCTGTTCAGTCTGGAGAAGAGAAGGCTCTGGGGAGACCTTATAGTGGCCTTTCAGTACCTGAATGGGGCCTACAGGAAAGCTGGAGAGGGACTGTTTACAAGGGTAGGTAGCAATAGGATGAGTGGAAATGGCTTTAAACTGAGAGAGGGTAGATTTAGATTAGCTATTAGCAAGAAATTGTTTACTCTGAGAGTAGTGAGTCACTGGCACAGGTTGCCCAAGGAAGCTGTGGATGTCCCCTCCCTGGCAGTGTTTTAGGCCAGGTTGGACAGGGCTTTGGGCAACCTGGTCTGGTGGGAGGAGTCCCTGTCCATGGCAGGGGTTGGACTGGATGAGCTTTAAGGTCCCTTCCAGTTTTTTCAAGACAGTCTAAGAAAGTTGTAAAGAGTTCAGAATTTCAGACCAGAACTTGAAGTCTTTTTTGTTTTTGTTTGTTTTGTTGTTGGTTTGGTTTTTTTTAAGTTTAAATAGTACCATGCTTTGTTTCCTTGAAGTCCACAGAAGAAATTGGAGACAAAGGGGTTACTCTTTCTGTTTATCAATGCCAAAATTCAACCTGCAGTGATTAATACTGTTTTTAAAGATGCAAAGTACTTCAAAAACTGCAGAAGGCTGAGGAACACCAGTAATGCCAAACAGCATTAGAAGAAAGCCAGCAGTACAACATAAGCCTGAAGGACATGGCTTGATTACGAACATTATTGAAATGGCACCTGTGCCATTGGAGAATACATTTCTATGCAGTTTCACCTTCACCAGACAAACAAAAGCATTGTTCTACTTTGAAAGTCTTTGGCAGTAGATTTCGGAAAATAACAAAGTATCTCTAACGTGCACAGCACATAACATTTGTTTCATAATCTGATGGAGCAATATTAATTTCTTGACCAGCTGACAGGATGCACTTAATTAACAAAAAAAAGTGGAAAGGGACTTTCATTCTCTAGGTAGTCTGCACATGGCTATCGCATGAAGAAACACCAAATGCCAGAACTAGATACTGGAGCAAGCCTCTGGCTTTTACGTTTCTTGCATTTTGCTTATTTCTTTTAAATATTTCTTAGGTACAGTAGATGGTGACAGACTTTGACCATTTTCTGCTCAAAGGGTCACAATTGTTAAAACATCAGTAAATAAATAAATAAATCCCAAGTTCCTAAGCCCAAGGTGTCGTTCTCCATAAAAAAATCACTTTTAGAAAAGAAAGTTATTACAACTGGTCTCAAAACAAGGAACCTAAGGACAACTAATTGATAAGCTTCACATTTCCAGTTTTCTTTCATATACTAATTCCCACCGCTTAACACATGTATCAAAAGAATATCATGCTACTGTGAAGAGATCCTAACAAATTTTGTTGATGCGAGTTCTTAGTTGGGAAGACAAAGACAATTTCACCTTGTCTCTCCAACACAGATCTGTGGGAGAAGAGCACTTTCTAACAAAAATATGTTCTTTTCAGTAGAATTCTGCCTCCAGACCTTCATCTGAGCCCAGAAAAACCTAGCATTACAGTTGAACTAGCAAGTGGGGCACATCAACAAACAAAATATTTATGTTTGAACAGTGAAGTCAAACCCCCTCAGCAATAGACTTTAACAAAAAAAACCCCAACCTAATCATTCTGAACAGTGAGCAGCTCCTTTACCTGGAATAAATCCCTGCATGTTTAAAAGTGATCCATTCAGGTTTTGTGCCTTGCTTAATTTGGCACAGAGACATGTTTCTCATTCACTTCAGCCACTTAAGCATAAATGATAATAATATTATCACTCCCATAGTAAAGAAGCCTTCCAGAAACACATTTCTTTTTAACTGATAAAAATCACCTGTTTAAAAGAGATTTGGTTTGTTTGCGAACGGTTTCTTTAAAAAAAGGTAAAATGTCAGGTAAGTTGTTGCTGTTCCCTATCATGATTGAGAGACAGGAGCACAGGAACAGTCTGGGGATGGTTGAGCATTCATAAAAGTTGGGGAAAAAGGGTTCGAAGAAGAAGCAAAGTCTGCCTGGAGTAACACTGGGATGGGAGAAACGAAGCTCCTGAGGGAAGACTCCAGCAGATGGCCCCAAAGCAGCAGCAAGTTTTCTCAGAACAGCCCATGGACAACAAGTGCCATTTCCAGTAGTTTTCTTTCCGCACACACTGCAAAGGGAGGCTGAAGACCCAACTCCAGTTTGGTCTGCTGGCATTTGAGAAGGCACCCTCACCTTATAAAAAACGAGTGAAAGCTTTATTTTATTCATGTATTTATTTTTAAGAACATAAATTAATACACAAAACTAAATCTGGTCAAAAGTTGTGACTACTTAAATGGACTTCTATATTTTAAATTTAATTTTGCATGTACATTGTTTCTATTTTTTTATCCTTCCCTCTTCCTGGTGCAGGCAATAAAAGACAAGCCTTCGCCCCTCATTTTTTTCCCCACAGAAATGGAAAATTTAGATTCCAGAGAAAAATGAGAGTTATCTACAATAAGTTTTCTTTTGAAACAGTTTTTTTATACTGAAGTGTTTTTCAATGGACATCCTGATCCCGCCCTTTATAAGTCATTAAATATAATTTCAATGCAACAAAAATCACACGATTAAAGTGCTGCACTGCTTTTCAAAACCTTCTTCCATTGTGATAAAAAACTTCAAAATGTAAGTATTTTAGGCAGACATTTTTCAGAAATAATGGTCAGAAAGTGGATTCCCCACATATTTCATTACCTGTCATCACCCACGTACTTCCAAGGTTAGTTGTGTCAAAGCCATTTTACGAAATTCAAGAAGGATGTTTCCTACAAGAACATCTAAAAGACACACGCTAAAAAGCAATGCATCCTGGTTAAAAATTACCGCCTTCTGAAATGAGACTTTCAGGTCTTCCATGGAAATCTCTTCCTTAAATCTATTTCTTCAGAAAATGTATTGCATTAATCACAGCTGAAAACCAAAATGGCCTTCCTTTGTGTTCAGGAAGGCACGCTTGGCCCCCATAGAGTTGTGCTGATTAATGAACTTGCTGTCTAAGAAAATAAAAATATTAAAAAGAAAGAAGTCTCCAATGTTTCAGGGGTTTTTTGCTTTTTGTTTGGCTTTTTTGTTTTTGTTTGGCTTTTTTGTTTGTCTTTTTAATGTGACAATGAGATAAAGAGCAGCGGACATTCACATATTGTCTGCCTCACCACCTACCTATCCTTTAGGCAGACAAGTCTGTCACAGGGCAAACAAGAACACTGTACAGAAGCAACAGCAGCACTGCACCAGCTCAAACACTGTCCATAAAAAGTTGTTAGAAGCCTTGGAAAGCTGGTGGGGTTTTTTTTCTTGGGGTTTGAAGTGGAATTTGTGTGTGTTTACACAGCCTGGTATTCCTGTTATAGCCACCACCACTTGTTTTATTATTGCTCCAGCATGAGAAGGCTTGGAAGACAATTTTGTTTTCACCATTAACAATCAGCCTGTAGTTCATTAAAAGTGGAAAAATCTATTCATAAAGACCATTTACAGCTCATCTCTCTATCTGTACTAAACATATACACCCTCATGACCATAGAGAACCGCAGAGCTACCAAAGCAATTAACATAAATTAAGGATAGCCATCTTTTCCTTCCTTTGCAATATACAGTGTGACAAGATTGGTCTAGTTCTAGGTGAATCCATTTACATTAAGAGATGGCCTTCCCTACTTAGTATTTTAAAGAAATTCAGTAGTATCTCGTTCTCTTACTCTACTTTTCCCTAAAATTCCACCGTCTTCTTATTTGCCAGCTATCAAGTAGTCATGCGTTAATATCTGATACTTCAAACATATGTTAAAAACCAAAACATTAAAGTTGTGCATAACTTGTACCCCAGTATACCTCCTGATCTCAGGTAGTTCCCTGGCTCTTACAGACTGACCTTCATTGAAAGGTCATGCAAGCTGGAGCATAGGAGGTTCAATCTGAACACGAGAAAAAACTTTTTCACTGTGAGGGTGCCAGAGCATGGCCCAGGCTGCCCAGAGAGGTTGTGGAGTCTCCTTCTCTGCAGACATTCAAAACCCGCCTGGACGTGTTCCTGTGTGACCTGGTCTGGTGATCCTGCTCTGGCAGGGGTTGGACTGGATGAGCTTTCGAGGTCCCTTTCAACTCCTAATATTTTGTGATTCTGTGAAAGCATACTGCACACTATATATTGCAAGTTCACAGGCACAGAGCACATTCTTTGGTCAGGTTAACACTGGAAAAAAAAATAAAAATTAAAGGATACTAGCTAGTTCCTAAGTGCATGCAAACTTCCATTGCAGTGAGCTATGTAGCAATTATTGCCTTCATTTGCTAAGAAAAATGAACAGTGGAGAGATTATGTGACTTGTACAAGGTCATACAGCAAGTCTAACACAGAGCTGAAGATATATTCCCCAAGGACTTGGCTTCTAACAGCTAGTTTCATGCAGTTAGATTTCCACATGCTGTCTGGGCCAGCTCTTCACACCAAAGAAGTCAGCAGGCAGGGGTAGAGCAGCCTCCTGTGGCTTACGGTTAAGTTAGCACCCACCAGCCATCCACCAGTTCCAGTACAGGCATCACCAAGCCTTGGCACAGCCACTCCAGATGTTTTTCTTGCCAGCTCAGTAGCGCCAAAAGTATCTGCATCCCAACAAGTGCAGCACAGCCAACAGCTTGCTGGCTATCACCCTGGTGCCCAATGCTGAGTCAGCAATGTCAACGGCAGAAGCCTTGGCAAGAACTGTAACCACCCTTAAGACGGACCTTAATCTAGTCCTTATGCATTCCTGGTATCCTCTCTTTATCTTCTAGGAAAGGGTTCCATATGGGGAGAGCAACCCCTGCACTCCTCCTCAGCAAAGGGGAGACATCCTATCTGGGGGCCTGGAGTATAAAGGATGTGGGGACAAAAGAACTGAAACTGCTTTGGCCACACCAAAGCTTCCCACCCTCATTTTTAACATCCATCACTGTATTTTCCTTTCCTAAAGTAAACACCACTGACACTCCCCACAATGTTACATTGGTTATAGGTTTCCCATCAGAAACTGCTTAACTACTTTGTCATGATAGTCAGGAAGAAACTTGACAAGCTACGTAGGTATTTAGACAGTAAGAAATTTGCATCTTTTGGATTATAAAGAATCGGTCATAAGCATATGGAGAAAGTATTTGGTAGACAATTTCACTCAAAGGAATGAAACAGAAAGCAGAAGTTAGTAAGAATCCATAAGCTGGCCTTCTGATGTTGAGAAAATGACAGAGTGGGTAAGTTGAAAGCTTTAAAAAACAAAGTCATGCAGCTTATATCTGAGAAAGATTGAAAGGGAAAAACCTCTGTTAAAGCTAACAGAACAGCGAAAGGGCAAAAGCATCTGACTGGGAAAAAAGGGGGGTGGGGAGAAAAAAGTGCTTTATAGCAGCATCATGTGTTTACAAGCAGAGCAAGGATAAAACAAAGTAGTGACTCAGATACAAAAGAATAAGAACTTAGGTGGGTTTTACGTGACAAAAGGGACACAGAATGCTGTATCTCTCCTTGCATCTTGTAATAGAAACCGTACCCATGCAAGGACTTAAGATCAACTTTGAAGAGAAAACCCCACATTACAAGCTTAAGCATCAGGGAAGAATCAGTGTTTCCTACAAATATTTGTAAAGACAACTGTGCAACACTGCAGCCAGGTGATTTTTGCTCACCAAGTATTTTGAGATTTAGTTAGCAGAGGGCTGAAACACACCATTCTCTGAAGATGACTTTTCCATTCCATTCATTTCGCAAATACCAAAGGTGTATTAATTTTGCACACACACTGTGGAAGTCCATTGTTTCATTGAGGATTTTGTGTAAGCAAAGAACAGAGGTGAAGAGTCACACCACTGCGGTAGGCACAGACACACATCCCTTTGCATCACTCAGTCATTGCAGCACGACAAGTCCTCACAGGAGCATTCTGTATTGGGATAAACTCATTTCTACCCACTGTAAGGCAGTCAACATTCATTGGGGTTTTCATTGGCTTTTTTTAAACCCGCGTTAGCTTTCAAATGTTACAATGGACACATCTTCCAGTATTTATTTCTTGTTAGCACTGTAACAGGTTGTGGAACCATGCAATGAGGAAATAAGCATTTGAGCAGTGGTCAAGCTCATCAAAGAGATACAGAATGTCAAGATCTTCAAAGCTGTATCAGGCACACAAGAAATCAAGGGCGAGTGTGAAATATGAAAGGTGTTTTACTTCAGGTAAATGACATGAAGATTGAGGTTTTCTGATTTTATTTTGGGAGAAGTGCAACAAAGAGGGAGAGAAGGTAAAGCTGTGACTTCACTTCAGGTATTTTACCCGAGTCAGCACTAAAGCCATCTCTAATCCAAAGCAATACAAATACAGATTTACCTGAATTTGTGCACATCATACAGAGAGAAAGAGTGGCTGATTTGCAGTCACTTCAGTGTATGATAATGCAGCATTCTAAGCTGTTACAACATCATGCAGTACCAATACAGAACAATTAGCCACTTTCTTGTCTTCACTCAGAATTAAGTTTAAGGCTTAGATTCATTGTGTGTTTAAGGACAGAAGGAAAGCAGGATTAAAGACTTTAGCCGTACTATTTGTTCCATCAAGGATTAATCTTTATAGGAAATTACTGTATATGTCTCAAATCGTAGTTCAAATTATGTCAAAGTCAACTTAACTCCATGAACCAACATTTATGGATCAGTGTCCCAAGCCAAAATTTATCTTTCCTCAGCTACACATCTTCAGTCTTAGAAGGTGAAAGACAGGTGGCTGCTGGAGCTGTAGACAGCCTGAAAGGGAAACCACCACATACCAGCACACATTTTATATCACATTTCCTTCAGAAACTGAGGGATTATCTTACTCTCTGAAATCACATGATGTTCTTAAACTTTTATCTCTTGTGGTCTATCGTCACATCACCCTGAACACATCTGATAACACCCATCCTGGATACCAGACAGTCAGGCCTAGTTACTGCTTGGGCAGGAGATAGCTTGTGAATACTCGGTGCCATAGGCTTCCAAAGCTTGGCTGAAGTTGACACTTGGATGCAATGTCAAGGGTGGCCAAAAGAGTTTCTACTAATATAGGGGTATAAGGCTAAGCGGAAGACTAAACAAGCGAAATACAGGCTTATTGCTGAATGGAGTGGTTGATTTAGTGGCAATATATATATATAATTATAGAATAATAATTATATTATTCTAACTATTCTTCTTTCTCTTTTTTCCTTCTTTTTTTTTTTTTAACCAGTTCTTTGTTCAGCAAAAAGAGTAAGAAAAAAAGAATCAACAGTATATTACAAATTGCACTATCTGATCTGCACTATCATTTCTGAAGAGCACTTTACATAGAGGAAATCATCCCAAAGATGTCAAGTCATCTGAATTTTTTCCACAACTCTCAATGATCTTTAAATTAGGCCTCAATGTTTGTATTGAGTTTTCTGTGAGGGATTTTTGGTTGTGTCTTTGGTAATGGGGGAATGCCATTGGTAATGCCGGCCTCAACCACAACTTAAGCTTAAGCCCTGCTGCAGCTTTATCCCAAAAAAAGAGAGAGAAAGCTGGGATCTCCAGAACCATCAGAAGAGACCTGCAGTGGAGAAAGGAGTGGGGCCTGAGGAGAACAACTTAAAGAACACCAGGGTCAGTTTGAAGGAAAGAAAGGAGAGGGGGGAGGAAGAGGAGGATGCAGAGCCCAGGTTCCCCTTTTGCAACCTGCACCCGGGTCGTCTGGCCTGCAGCCCGTAGAGTTTACTGGTAGGGCAGGGCCACATGACCAGGTGGCTGCCCCTGAAGAAGCCGTGGCTCCGGGCAGTGTGTGCTGGAGCAGTTTCATGTGTGAGGGAACTGTGACCATGGACAGACCCAGATTGGAGTTTTGTGGACTTGGGCTGAAGCAGTTCTGTATGTGAGGGAAACTGCAGCTGTGGGCAGACCAATATTGGACTTTTGAGGACCTTTTCCCCCTATGGAAAGGAGGCCACGTGGAAGCAGAGAGAGACACTGGGCTGAGGGGTTCTTTTTTCTACTCCTGAGAAGCATGTGGTGGGAAAACCGACTGCAACCCCCCACTCCCATCCCCCTGAGCCTCAAGGCAAAGGGGGAGGTGAAAGGTGAAGAAACTGGGAGCAAAAGCTGAGCCTGGGAAGAAGGGAGGGGTGGGGGGAAGGTGTTTTTATTTTAAGATCTGGTTGTATCTCCCATTTTTCTACTCTGATGTTGGTAACAAATTAAAATTGTTTTGTTTTTTTAATTCCTTATGATGAGTCTGTCTTTTGCCTGTGACCTTTTTAAGTGGTGAGAAGCCCTCCCAGTCCTTATTTTGACTAGCCCTTTTTTGGGGCACTGTAGTGCTCAGTTATGCACTAGGCCTAAACCATGATGATGTTATACAAACTGCTTTCTCTGATATCATAAAGATTTTAAGTAATAAGATTCCAGATAAAAATCCCTTCAAAATTACCATCAAAACTCTCACTTCTGGGGAAAAATCTGAAAGCTGAAATGAGAATGGTGTGCGTAAAAAAGAAAGGAAGGTGACACGTATTCTTCAGGTGTATCTAAAGCTGACTCTTCTTTCTGGCGTAGCATTCAGGTGTTATCTTAAACCAACACTTTTTCTGTTGTCTCTAAGAATAAATTTCTATCATTTCTGCCTAACTAATTTCAGTTGTCACCAGCATCAAAAGAGTACAATTGGTAAACAGCAAAGAGATAATAACAGGCTTTCTGGGCATTCCTCAGGAGGTCTGCTTTAACTGCTTTAAAACATCTAGGCAAGTAATTAAACAGAAAGCTAGATAAAACTGATCAAGGTTATGCCCTTGTCAAGTCTCTTGTTTTACTTTATCTCTAAAAATATCAAGGAATGGGAGGTGCCAGGGAGTAGTGTGTGGGAATGCCTCATGATGGTGTGATTAAAGGCAACTTCCCACCAGCTGGGCTCTCACTAAGGGCTCCATCGACAGCCCCACACACAGCAAGGGAGGACCCAGGACAAGGAGGCACCCAGGAGACAGAGATGGAGATGGAGACCACCACTCCATGGCAGAATTCAGAAAGGGGCTGAGATGGCCTCTGAGGCCAGGGGTTGGGGATGGGGGCATGGGATGGGCAAGTGAGCCTTCAATTATGGCCTTTTGTTACCTTCAGGGCCCTAACGGGGGCCTGTGAGAGCCTCAAAGCACAGGATATGTGCCCTATACTAAATTGCAATGTAGAGAACAAAGTGGATGCTTATGTGAATTACAGGACCCTGTCTGACATCCTTACAAAGAATCCCTACTTAAATGTGGAGTAGGACTGTAGGGGGCTTTGATGTCAAAAGCAACTTCTGGGGAAACCATCTTATTTCATTAGAAATGCCACTATTGTTAAAAAAGTCATTTGTACATAGAGACCAGACAAAAATCTGTGATGTTGAAGGACAACAAGGCATGTGGTAGTGACAAAGGTGCAGTATGCACAGAGGGATCCAAGGAAACAGAGCAGAGAGAAACATGGCATGGATGGGAACCTGTACCAAGAGGGATAAAAAAAATGTGATGCGTGTAAAACTGGGTCCTGTGGACCATCAGTGGTCTACTGTGTGCATATCTGGGCTGGGTGGTTGTCCTGTGTTTGTCTCCCATGTCATGACCATTCCTTGATATAGTCATAGAGGGAAAGCATCACTTTCCTGAAAATCTTGAATAAGGAAAAAAAACCTACTGCAGCTTCCGGGCCATATAAGCTTTATTATCCTGTGTGGTAGCACAGTAGATGCAGCCATCCAAAGGCATTGACTGCTCTGGGAGACAGACATAAATGATGATGAAGTCATGAAGCTATGTCTGTTTCCCCCGTGATAATGCTGTGTGCAGAACCAAGAGGATATCACTTGCCCTCGGACTGTGCTGTTTTGCATGCTTGCTGGCCTGGAGTAGGATGTTTGTTTATGACCAACGAACCAGATGTGACCTATATCCTGACAGATGAAGAAACTCAATGTGGGTTATGGACTTCAGAGGTAGGGATAATAATGCTGCTTTTTAGAGGTATTAAGAAAAATACCTTAAAAAAAAGAAAAAACAACCAAACAAACCAGAATGAGCCCACTGGGAAGACTGAAGGCTGCACAGGACACAGAAGGCAATGGCAGACAGACACTCTAATTGTGACATCACCTAATCCTCAGGGTGGTGGATACCAGGCATGAATATCCTTGCAGGACAGGCTGGCATTTTCTTTTGAATAAAAGGAAAACAAGTTCAGGAGGGAGGGCTATCTCTGCATCATCCTCTGAAAGACTGTAGATGAAACCTATGTTTAAAAAAAAGTCTTACTAGACCAGGTGCAGAAAGACAAGAGACAGATAGTCAAATCACTATGAAAAATTGGGATTTTATGGGTTTTTACAGTTTGGATTATTTTTTCATTTTTAAGAGTATAATATTTAATAGAATTTTTTAAAATACTTCTGAAAAAAAAAAGCTTCATTCTTAATAGAACCAGTCAACAATACAAGTTTTAAGAGGAAAAAAAAAGCATATGTGCATGTACATTTACACACACATTCTGAAATGGTAAAGGTTGCCTAGAGACACTGAAAAGGACAGTCATTAATTTACTGGAGTGAAGACAGGTTTGTGAATCAAAGGGTCATTTCCTTTTCAAAAAATTGCTTGTTTTGGAAAGAAAACCAAATTAATACAGAATTCATTTTGGTTTTTTAACATTATTCTTTACATAGAAATTTTTATGACTTGCAGGTTTTTTTCCTTCAGCTTTATTCTAAAATATTTAATGTCTGTAAGAACACTAAGATCCAGAACAGAACCTTTTCCCTGTCCCCAAATAATTTTTTTAACCTTGACTAATACCAACAAATTAAACTGTTTTTAATTACTTTGCCTCAGGGAAATCCTTCAGGATTGACAGAAATAAAACAAATTAAGCATTGGTAGAACTTAATTCTAGATGGAATTTAATGACATGTTCATCATACTTCCTTAACAGTTGCTTTGAGGTTTACATTGTTGGATTTTGTATGCATTTTAAGGACATAAAATTCAGTATAATTATTATAAATCATTACGACCTGATGGTAAACACAGAAGCTAAAAAGGATGCCATAAATAGTTCTAAGAAGACGAAGAATTAAAAACTAAAAAATTGTCTAAAACATTATTAAGCTTAAAGTTTTATTTAAGCAAACGATTGTCCTCTTTTAAGAATTCACTGTGGTCATTCATTTACAGTTACTAATCTCTCCTGTACTTAAAGACCACTAATTCCTTAGCTACTTAAGGTATAATTCCTCACAAAATGTCATAATTAATCCATGCACACATTACTTCTTTTCATTTATCATACTTGAAGCTAATTAACTTACATGTTACTGTAAGGCCCTTAGAGGAATGAGCTATATGAAAGAATTGGGGTGTTTTTCCAATGAATCACATAAGTCAAAAAGATAATTTAATGAACATTCTGGTCCAGAATTTTATCTCAATTACATCATGATGAATCGTGGTACTGAATAACTGAGTGTGTAATTGAAATCACAACCTGGTCTTCAATAGCAGCAACTCAGTATTCTAAATAATATCTTCTAGTACTGTGCATTCACATATGTTTATCAGTACTGCAAGACCAACTATGGCAGCTTTAAAATATCAACCAACTGCAAAACAACACTTCTTTGGACTAGAAAGAAATCTCTTTTGTTGTAATTTTTCAGGTTCCCTTATTTTCAAATGTTATCTTGAACTAGCTCTTCCAGAAACCATGTAATTTTGCTTTTCCAGATGAATCAGAGTAGGGAACATTGGAGGAATATCTACTATAATGAACTTTATAGAAGAACTTAGTATTATCTCCTCTTTCAAGTTAACATTCAGTTGAGTGGTTGGGACATAAGAATACATTGGGTTGAGATGAAGTAGATGATTTAAAAATTGTAGAGAAATGAGAGGAAAAAAAAAATCAGTCAATCCAATACAGTTTGATCTAACTAAACTGTTTTGCCTTAATAAATAAGCATTTTAATGTGCTTTTTATTTTTAAATGAAATCTGAGATTTCAAGATGAAAAGTCAGTCTCTGACACTTTAGCCACACATGTTCAAAACAAAAAAATATTTTTAAAATATTGAAAATAAATATTTAAATTAATATTTCAAAAAAATATTTTGGCAGTTAATAAAGAAATGAAAGAACTCTTTTTTTTGTCACCTGAAATGCCTTCCAAATTCAAAGAACTTTTATAATTATTTCCAATTCCTTTGAAAGTTTTGTTGGTAAATTTAACTGTTAAAAAGCCCTTTAATTTTCATTTTCACTATCAGAGTAAATGTCTTTTTTTTTCTTAAAATTCAGCTGCACTTAGTTTAAAAATGAACCTGAGGTTTTGCAGAAAACAACTACACTTTGATGTTTAAAATTCATTTTTGTCTCTCCTGGCTACAGAGAAAAGCTTGAATATATGAGTTATAAAATATCCACAAGCAGAATAAAAAGAGAAAAGGCTTTGACTGAATTGTCTTTTCAATCTTAGGTCTATAAATTGCTGCTTGTAGCTTTAGATATTTGACTCACGGTTCAAACATTTGCAGTTGACTCTGAGTTGCAGCAAAGCGGAGAGCCGTAATCAGCAGCAGTAGATGAGCCTTGACACTTTGCAAGGACAATTCTTATATTTCTCCAAAAACTCAGAGAAAAGAT
>NW_010164491.1:0-3453 GCF_000695765.1 Mesitornis unicolor | reverse complement strand
CTCAATTTTTATTTAAAATATAATGCCTAAACACCTTTCTGAGAGCACTTTCACTTTTCATATGAATTTCTAGGTCAGACTTAAAGACAGAAGAGATTCTGGATAATTTAATTTTATTTCAGATGAATATCAGTATGTCTGAGTGCCTGGTGTATGAGCATGTAAGCAATTTCAAGTGCATGCTACACTAGTTAGAAACTGTGGCACTCTTCCAGGCTGATTTATTGAGTAAGGCCCTCAGCTGCATCATGGCCCTGTTTGCATGCATAAAAAAGCCAAAGAAGCATGCAGAGTCTTCCACAAGCTATTATTCATTCAGAACTGTCACCTCTGCAGCACAGGCAGAATGGGAGATAAGCTCACAGGAGTGCGTCTCTAGCTCTGCTCCAGGTGTAGTGCCAGAGTAAGAGGCATGCAGTGGGGCAAAGCCCTAGCTTCACGTAATGCCACCATTTAAATGGCGTTGTGGTGATCTCATGGATACAGAAGTGAAGTCAGGCAGGCCTGAACATCTGCGTAAAGAGAGTGGGGGAGAAAAAAAGAAAAAAAAGAGATGGAAACTCTAGCTACCAGAGCAACCCAGACATGGCAATGCAAAGAAGTGACTGCAAATCATCTTCACTGCTCCATTTTAGTGTTGGGGACTTTAAAAGACACATCTCAGAATTACATTCATTTTGCATAAGTGTAGAGAAGAATTTTACCTTTTTTCTCCCAGAGGATGTGAACTTCATTATATATGCAGCTACTGAAGAGAATACAAGTCTAGACCAACAGCAGACCAGCACAGGGTTTGTTGCCTTTTTTTTCCTCCAGTGGGAGTTTTCTGACTTGTGATGTCATCATTAAAAATAAATACTATTAAATAAAATAATATTTTTAAATATATCAATTGTATTTAAGAAAAACCACAAACAAACTGAAAAAGATGGCAGTGATGTGTTTGTAGTCTCATCTTTCTATCATACATCCATATTCTAATTTCACATTGAGGAGAATTTACAGGTCACTCAAGGAGCCACTTCACATCATATACACTAAATCAAGTTCTCTTTAAAATAATGAGTGGCATAAATGCTTAATGTTTAACTTCTGTCCTAATTCACAGTAATTCCTGCAAACTGGATTCATTAATTGACTAGTATTTCTTGTGCAAAAAACATCTATACCACTTCTGCATATCTTCCAAGAACTAATTAAGTGGATATCTGTAAATCTTTCTTTAAAAACACAGGGTATAAGGGAAGTTCCTGCTCTTTTCAGGAAACAGGTACACGAATTATAATTGCTTCATTCTGAATTGTTCAGCCAGCTTAAAATGCAGTATAAAATATTAAGAGCAAACATTTCTGTTAATTAATTATGATGAAGTACTTTCTTCTTAGTTCTTGGCGTCAGCAGATTTAAATGGATAGTACCTCCTGCATAAATATTGTACTCATCTGTCATTCTAGCTTTGTTAACATAGCGTCACCACCTAAAGGAGAAATCATTCTCTTCAGGACTACCCTGTTAGAAGCCAATTTCTCCTGGGAATCCATCATCAGGGGACTCTGGTTTTGACCAAGGCAAGCAGCACCCAGAAAGAAGAGTTTAACACTTGCTTGCAGGTATGAATATTGTCTGACCATGCAGAATTACTCCTGGGAACTGGCAGGGTCGCTTGTGTCACAGAAGCAGCTTAGGTCCTCTGAAGACATTAAGCACTTGGGTAAGACATTGAGGGAGCACAAACCCCTCCACCTGGGCATAGATTGGGGCAGCCTTAGGAGCCAGAGCCAGAGTTTCAGAAGGGGAGAGCTGCCTTCCTCTCCCAGCTCTGGAGACTTCACCAGCGTCCACAGCAGCTGCCCCGCAGCTACACAGGCAATTACAGAGAGAGAGGCAGGATGCATGACTGAGGGCTCTGAAAAACATTGTTTGAAGTGAAACCTTAATAGTAAGAGTCATAAATCTTGGTACTCCATGGCCAATTTCACTATTTTGTTAGAAAGAGCCTAATAAAAAAGCCATTGTTCGGAAGTGACTTTTATGTGAAACTCTATGTGAAAATGGAGATTCATTTTGGAGTTAATATCATGATATGAACTTTGTGATATCAGAGTGTAAATAAGAATTCCCACTTTTCCGTATTGAACCCTACAAAATGATGCAGGCTTTCTGGAAGCATGACAATGTAAGAAGACATGAAGTAGTCTGGGGCTTATTGGTGTTATTTCAATTGCTTTTGGGATTAATATAATATCCTCAAGGGGACATGGGGTGAGAGATGAGAAGTCGAGCATGTAGCACTCACTAGGGCTCAGAAGGGGTTTTATAAGCTTTTCCCCACTACCTGATGAACTAGAAACCCAGATGAACTAGAAACCCATTTCACCTTTTCAAAGAAACACTTATTCTTGCATAGGCCTTTGAGATAGGATACTGTGACTTTATGGAAAACATTAAATGTTGAAGAATTGTTTTAAAATCTGATTTGACAATAGTGACATTATCATGAGATTAGGAAATAGTTTAGTTGTGTTTTGTGAGGTTTTGTAACATGACCAGTGGAGCAAATGTTCATGCACTATTACTGACTACAGCTGAAGGGAAACAGAGAAAGATAAATGAATAAAATACAGTGACAGAAATAGCAACACTCAAACCCAACAGGGATTTGTGACCCACTGGGCACACTGGTTTTTTTCCTAGTGATTTAGTCATCTCTTGTCAGTGACAAAATTACTTACTGACCTCACAGTGATACCATGAAAAATATTCCATAATTTCTTGTTTCAGAGAGGTCTCTGAAGATTCATATGAATGCTGTCAAACTATATCTAAATAATTTACTCATGATAAGGTTCTATCAGAAGGAAAAGAAATAAGGAGATATTCCCTTCTCTGGCCCAGTGTGATGGATGTGGGCATAGAGAAAGGTGTGTGATTTCTACATTGCCCCGTGGAAAGAATCTTTCTTACTTCCCAAATACCTTAATCTCCCCATATCTGTCACTGAACCAATGTGACAAGATTGTGAATTACATGGATACCATGCAGTTTAACCTTTTTTAATTTCCTTCCTCAAACTTTCAGTGAAGGTGAAAAGCAAATAAGACCTATTACAGCTGGAATAATAAGACAACATGAAGAATCTCAGTGTCTAACCTTGCTTAGATTTTATGTAATGGCAGTGGCTCCTTAGGTAAAGGCAGTAGTTTTTGTTTTCTTCTCCGGTTTCAAAATCCTCAGTTCTATGAAGCTTTAGACTGGTTATATTTCAGTTTGCACAGAGGAGGCTACTATGGTAACATTCTTCAAGTTGCTAGGGCAACCATTTAATAATAATTAGTTCCTTTAAAACTAATTCACCTTTAATAAAGCATTAAAGATTACATATGCTTCCAAAAGGTGTGAACTTTCAGTGGTAAGGAGTTGTGCTACCATTTCACAGAATCACAGAATCACAGA
>NW_010164490.1:0-5303 GCF_000695765.1 Mesitornis unicolor | reverse complement strand
TCCCCATGCTGCACGCATTAGTGTACAGGCAGATCTACAGAAACCACCGAACATGGCTTGCTCCTGCTCTCCTACCACCTCTTTTCCATGGTCAGTTGAGCTGTTTCTCTGTTCTTCACCCTTGTGCCTGTATCACAACATCAGCTAGCAACACCGTGCCATGGAGGTTCAAACCCAACCCATTCTCCCGCTGTATCACATCTATCTCTTTTGACAGCTGGGAGATGAATGGTCTGGAAACAGATCCCGTCAAAGCTGCTTCACCCATTCCACTCCCCAGCTAAACGTTACATCTTGGTCCCGTTGAGATTATCAGTTTTCCATGTCCTCCTACACCCGTAGCTCAGTGGTAAATGCACAAACCCACACTCCACAGGTAATGGGGTGTAGAGGGTGAAGGTGTACGAACGGCATCCACCCAAGTGCCTGTACATGTCCTCCACCCCTCTTAGCTCTGGAAGAACTTTGGAAAAACAAAGCTCTACAGAAGCTCCTGGCCATCACTTTGCACTTGAAAATGATGGAGACAGTGGGCTGGCATTTCCAAACTCACACCCCCACACAGGAGGTGTTGAGTAGGACTGTCACCAGCACAGACTAGAGGAGAACAAAACACACTAATAGACGCCAATGCAGGCTACGGGTGGCTGGTGAGGGATGAGGTGGCCAGCAGCTAGGCTGGAGGTGGGCAAGACTCAGAGCATGGACAAGCTTCGGGGGTCTTGACTCCACTTTAGCACAACCTCAAAGTGTAAGACCTCCACCAGCAGGCAGCCATCATATTAATGGGGTCCAGAGCCCTCCTAGTATTTTACCATTTGGTAAATTTTATTTGAGAAGGTTGAAACCAAGGCAAGGAGACCTTTGTTAGCACAGGTCAGCTGGAGATGCAAACGCTGCCTCCTCTTCCCGGGATCGCCGAGCAAATCCCAACTGAATCGATCACCCCAGCATCTCCTTTCCTTCTCCAGGCAGCCCCTGGCATGGGTTTACTGGGGCAGAGCCCTGTGGAATAATTACAAGAAATGGCTTGGAAGGCATTGTTCACACATTAAGGAAAGGCAGAAGGTACAAGAAGTTACCAGGGTGGAATGCAGTTAGCATGCAAAGAATTCAGTCACAATGGTTGCCTGAGCAGCACAACCTGCAATCTTGGAAATAGCATGGAAGGTGGAGCGGAGTGGAGACACCGCAACCAACTTCTGTTGCAAACAATGCAGAGTCGGGAACATGGTGGTACTATTGTTGACGGGGTCGCAATCACGACGAGAAAAACTTATCTACACAGTTGCAGATAAGCAGGCACTTCTTTATTTGCAGCGCTGGGGAACACAGAGGGTAGCCCCTCAAAGGTGTGTTCTGGCGCCTACACAATTTCACAGCCTATTTATACATTTTCTAACAATAGCAAAATCATATGAGCATGCATAAGATGATCACCTTTTACTCTACCCTGCACCCTGATTGGTTCCATTGAATTACCCCTATATGATTTTTGACAGAGAGAGAAAAGTTATGGCCCATTCTTCTTGTACCCGTTCTAAGCACCTGTATACACATATCCTACCGTGGCCCATTCTTCTTAACTTTGTAGAGGTCAAAGTGTTCTTTTTAGCTCTACTGCTAAAACAAATGCCTACTTTAACCAGCCAGAACTTTCTTGTGCCTATAACACTATGGAACTGGTGAAGCAGTACTTTTACTACCCTGGGCCAACAGTCTGTCAAGAAATGACAGAATGCTGTCCTTTGTGTGAACTTTGCTCATTATAATGTCATTATAATACCAAAACGCACTTCCATCCCGAAGGCTACCCACCTCCAAGGTGCAACCACCCCTCACTGAGGCTGTGCACTGAATTTTCTTAAGTCTATAACTTTAAATCAAAGTGAGAAGATTTCACACCAATCATAACAAAGGTATGCATGACTAGAGTCACTCAAGCTCCACCTGTCCAGGTAAAAATAGTATAAATATAGCACGCGAGAGGGGGGACGTTGGGGAAGACACTATCATCAGACGAAGTCACACATCGTGGACCATTCCTGACTCCTAGGACCAGTCGATGGGCTGACCCTCTCTTTCCTCCCCCCCATAGGGATGCCTTTGGGTAAGATTTGACCACTCAGTTACACCAAGTGCATCCCTGGGAAAACTGAGAAATCTCTGTATAGAGTTGCTTAAATCTCTATACAGAGTCGCTTTTCACTGCACGCATTTATCTCCTAACACCTGCACGTGCTATGCAGACAGTATATTTATCACTGGCAATCCAAAAGACCCTGTATTTTGTTGCTTCCATAAACTGCATTTTTGACACAGGAAAGCAACTGGGAACCCTCTCCCATCCTCTCCCTCCTCTTATATGGAATCTGTATCCACCTCGATCCTGTGTCAACAACATTTTTCAAGTTATGTTGACACCTGGGTGACCATCCCAGGACTGAGGAACCAAGGGGCTCTGTCCACCCTACTCATTTTATTTATATAGTAAGATAATTGCTGTATGTTCACACTCAAGGAATAGCAAAACCACAACGGGTAACCTTTGTGGTGGCCTGTATTTTTCCTTTTTGTGCTTCTACGACCATCAGCATGAGGACATTTTGGCAGTAAGCAATGCATGGAGCACACGGTGGCTGCAGCCGTGCTGCCTGGCCAAGCTCTGAGGCCATCACCAGCCCCAAGAAGGGGACTTCTCCATGGATAATGAGTCCATCTGCTTTTGAGAGCATCCAGCTGCTCTGACCTTGTGCATTTAAGTGCGACCTCCTTCCTCAGCCCCAGCCCTGGTTCAGATCATGAGTAACCACCACCATCGATAACTAGTGGCTTGTTTGCTGCTCAGCAGCCAAAAGCGATCAGCAAGGGGGCAAAGAGCTTAACGCAGGCCACCATCAACACGCCCAGGCGGGTGAGTGCCTTCATCTTTATTTTGGGTAAAATTCCCAGGGAAGGCTGCGAAAATTCTGCAACGCCCTGGCTTGTTGCTGGAGCTCATCAGCTCCACTAAGGTCAACAGACAACCTCCTCCCAGCATCAGGGCAGGGACTGGCACGGCCAGGATTCAGCTTTAACTTCTACTTAAAGTTGTCTCCTTGTAGCATTTTCCAAAATAGGATGGGCATTGCTGAGAGCAGCCCAGGCTTCATTCTCCTGTGCCTGGGATGAGAAGCTCTAAAGCAAACAAGGCTTGCCTGTGGCTTTTCCCTCAGCCACAAGGTCCCTTTTAGCTTCTCGGGGTGGTTTCAAGATGAATCGGACGCACCCTCCTGGATATGATGGTGAGGTTTCTAATTACCCTTCTTGAATACATCGCTAAGATGCCACATCAGCTCACTTGTGGGGCCGTTCCTCCCACCACATGTCTCTAGAAGGTAAGCTTCTGCCTCTCCTTAGCACACTGACCTCTCCATCCCTTGGCTGGGTTGAGCTGTGGAGCTGAGAAGGACCATTCCCAAGCAGATTGGTGATGGGGAATGCTTGTCCTGCTCTCAAGGTCAACCCCACATGAAGGAACAGCCCTTCTCCAAGGTGTCTACACTGGAGACAGACCTACCCTCAACAGAACAAGCTTAAACACTGTGTCCCATCATCACATTAGACTCCCTAAGCTATCCTAGACCTGTGTGTGGCTTTGCCACATATGACCCTGGACCTGATATGACCTGGACCTCTTGATGACAGCTGGAGACTAAGCAATATGTCTTAGGGTAAAACTAGACACTTATGTCTAGCAGCTGATTCATGACCTATACATGTGGTGGCTGCCCCAGCTCTTCTTGCAGTTCATGGGGATGCAGTCAGCACAATCTGGAGTGGCTGGAGAGCCATCCAGTTACTCAAACACCAGTATCTACTTGAGGGTGTGAAACACCCTCCAGACTCCACTGACCAAACATCTACCGGCTGTAACAGAAGATTAGGCACCGAGTTAATATTTTTATCTCCCACCGCAGCCCACCTCCATCTCCTGGTCCAAGTTTCAACAGCTCCAAAATAAAACCCATTTGCATGGGAAGAGGATGCCCTCCAGCTCCTATCAGGCCCCTGCTGTGATGAGTGGCACAGTCCTGGCACACAAACCCTTCCAGGATGCTCACAGCGTCCATGTGCCTCCTGGAAAATATCACTGAAGAGATTTGACAAAGAAAGGAGAAGGAACGACTGATACGCAAACCCATGCCATGAATCATTCATCGAATGGAATCTGCTTTCTAGCTTTCAAATCTTGGAGGTTGCTTCCAAAGCGCCGTTCACAAGCCCTCCATTAATCTGGAAAGCAGATGCTGCTACAGGCTGCGTTACAGCATCTTCAATAAATCCCATCAAATATTACTTTAAAATGTTTTTTCATCTTCTTGGCACATCTGAAAACTAAACATCATAAAATGCCTTTGCTGTGATTCAGCTTTAATGAAGGACCCTAAGCCTGGGGAAGAGCTCATCTCACATCCCCCCTCACGCCCAGGTGACCCCAGGCTCAGAGGACTCTGCCCATTTTCTCCATACACTCTCAAGAGTCTTTGACCGCACCAGACACATCAGTGAATTGGGAAGGTGCCAGAACCGTTTTCTAGTAGGCTTAATAATCACAAACAAAATACAGAGCTGCAGGAAAACGCTGCCATGTTTTCAGAGAGAAATGAGGGTGAACCTTCAGTGAAGATGAGAAGAAAACTATGAGGAGCTGCCTTCCTGTCCCAGCCTGAGCTTTTGAAGTGTCTTGAGGTGTCACTGGTGAGGTGGGCAGCCTGGGGTAGCCTCATCTCTTCTGGAGGCGCATGGAGGTCAGTAAGAAGACGTCTGACCATGGTGTGTCAGGACCTGCGGTGCAATTGCAGAGCCCAGCCATGGTAGAACACCAGAGCACACACCATCGGGTGTGTCAAACCCATGCCATGCTGCCTTTTGGGGATCATACTCCTTCCAACCATTTAGTTTTACATTGAGATACTGGTGGGAAGGAGACACCCAGGGTCACAGACCCCTCATCATAGATCCTCACCCCTGTGGATGTTTCATTGCCTAGGAGGCAATGTTTGAGGGTGGCTGTGGAATGGATTGTTTGCTGATGTGGCAGGCCCCTCCTCGCGCTCTTCTTGCGGTTTCCCGGGCTGGCCATTTAAGTGAAATTTAGACCGACACTGCGCTCCCAGCAGCAGCAGCAGGAGTTGCGGAGGCGCAGGCATGGTGGCGCCTGCGCGCAGTACCCCGGTCCGGCCGCCGCCACGCACTCTCCCCCTCCTTCCCCCCACAGCCACGGAATTTGCAATTTTTTCTCCTTCTAGCATTACATTCCC
>NW_010164489.1:0-16608 GCF_000695765.1 Mesitornis unicolor | reverse complement strand
AATAGTGATAATAATAATTTACTGATTTCCTCCCCTCTAATTATTCAATGTACTTGTAATTATATATGATATTTGAATTATATGGTATATGAATATTTGAATATATATGATATTGTTTGAATTTCTGACAACTTGGATAATGAAAGTTAATAAAGCGTTGGCCTTGCATATTCCTTCTAGCACAACATTAAGTTTTCAGTAAAAAAAACTGGTTTTACTGGTCCAAAAAAAGAGATGGGAACATTTTTGCTAATTTTGTCTTACACTTACATTTTGTGTGAAATATGCTCCTAGTAAGTCTCTTGGCATATGTTTGGCCTAACATAGATTTATTTTTTAAACTCTGCATAAAATGAATCTCCACAGTAAAAATTTTCAAATTTAGTATAAGATTTTCATTAAACAATAAGTGCATATATTTTGTACAAATTTGACATTTCTTCTCACTGTCAGCATCTGCTGCCCATACTGGTATTTCCCACAGAGAAGACCAATTAATGTCCACTGTTGTTATTGTATGGCTACTTAATCATGTTCTAGTTCAGAGATTCTATGTAATTTCTCATCATCCTCCACTTCCACACTAGTTAACTCTGATGAAATCCTAATTTGGTACTGAAAACTGAAAAGAGGAATTAAAAAATAGTAGCCTAAATCCATGTATACTTCTCCAGTACTCTCACTTATAGAAGATCATCTATAACATATGTTCTTATATGACACTCATCACTACATTATCTAATCCAATTCTGAGTCAAAGTGTTGCCAGGTTGTTTTTTTTATTTTAAAAGACTCTAAATTCAGTTGGCCAAATCCAATCACAAATTCATCAAAGTATTATTACTGAAGGCAAAATCTATGTAATATTATAGATGCATTTTTGAAACTGTGCTTGTATTTCATAGGACAAATGGAGAGAGTATTTTAAAATCAGACACCCCAAAATCAAGAGATACTGTTCGTTCATTTACAGAGAAATTCCATCAGCTGACCTCAAAAGTCAAAAGTCTTTGCCGTAACAAAGATGGGTGTTTGGGTAATCACAGTCCAGAATATAGAGATTCTAGAGACTCATAGCAAATTAAGGATACATGACATGTGCCATCTGAGTGCAATTAAAAAAATGCATGTGCTTTCTGCCGTTAAAACTGATAACAAGCCTTTCCTTTGACATTACCTGTAAAATATTTTCCAGGGAAGTTTCATGGATAATATATTTTAATATTTCAATATGAAAGCCATAAAAACATGTTTTTTAAAAAGTCCATGTCCAGATAAACCTTTAGAGTTGTGGTTCATTTTTTTCCCTAGGCAAACGGTCCTGTATACTACTGTTACAGTCTGTGCTTTGATCAGTTGCTGACCACAAGATACTAAACATTGGTTTTAGTTCAGGATTAATTCACCTAGAACCACTTCCTAACTGTTAGAAGCTGACAAGCAACTAAAATGACCAGTACCATTTGTGTTAAAACCCCTTCTTTTTAAATGTAGGAGGCCTAAAATGTTTTATCTATAAAGGAAAATTGTAGGTCACATCTTAGAAACAAATTATTTCTCCATAAACTAATTCATCCATCATATCCACTTTGTGAATGATCCAGATATGTAGTTTGAGTTCTGAATTTACACTTCATTTATATTTTTCCTGATGCTTGTACCTTGTGGTGTCCTGGTGATAGATGTGGAAAATCAAATTCCTCAGTCAGGGAACATCTCAGTAGGATTGGGAAAAGAGATGGTGGTTTTCTACAGAAAGCTTGGGACTGTCATATCTCAGAAGAATGGATTGCTCTCCTATGGTGACAGAGCTAAGTGCTTCTCTGCATATCCTGACTTCCAAAGGTTCATGTTCATTATCCAAAAAAATACTTTCATATTGAAGTTGGAATTCTTCTGAACTAATCTTTATTGTCTTACTTTACCTTTTTGTTTCTTTAAGGGCTGGTATAACATACAGGTACCTGCCATTTTAAGTTTCTAATGGGATGCATAAACATTGTTATATTTAATTTTTAGTAATTTATAGGTAGTGTGCATTTCTGAGCAGATTTTTAAAATAAATGTGGCATGTCATTAAAATAAAAAGTTCCAACATTATGATAGTATATTTTTTGTATTTTTTCAAGAATTGAAAAGAACTTTCTTATAATTTTTTCTTATTTAACTTCCACTCAAGGAATGGAAAGAAATGAGAAAAACATTCCAGCACTATTAGCTACTTAAGAAGGAATGAGCTGTTTTCTACAACTGTTGCCTGTATAACACCTATAGAATCAGTTCACACAACTAGATTAAAGCAGATGTGTAACCATATACATATGTAATATAGGACCTGAAGTTAGAGACACCCCCTCCAGCTAACTAGCCTGACATAATACAGAAAATTAGTGACAGACTAGACACACTGCTCCCCACCAACCACATTTTGACTGCATATCCTAGTATTCAAAAGGCAAAATTAAAATCTCTCAATTTTAAGACAAGAGGTGACTGCACATTGTGAAGGAAGTATAAAATCAAAGATGGTCATAGCTCATTATTACCTGAAATCTCTGTTATTAGAACTCATTAATATATGCCATGTATATTTATGGAGTTACTCTTAGTTATTTTTATAATCTACAACCTTAAAAAACCCCCACTGAGCTATGAATTTTTTTGAGGATAAGGAACAAATGTTTTGCACTCAAACCTACAAGAATATATTATTAACTTGGGGGCAGTAGACTCATTTTTACCAGATTCTACTGTTAATTTTTATGGAGGATCAGCGGAGTAATTTTTGGAGGTCTACTCAGCAGAAGGTAGAAGACAAAGCTCAGTTCTGCTGGCTCAGCCAGGAAGATGCTTCCTGCTGCTTGTTTGAGGGATGTGGCAGCACCCTGCAGATACTCCCAGGATGATGTCTCACAGGAATGTGCAATATTTCAGAAGTCTGGGACTTCAACTCGTTCAAGACAAATTTATATGAAGTCTGGATTTGAAATGAAATCTGTGAATGGAATAGCCTTGTATTAACAGCATATATTATAGACAACCAAACAAAATATCAGACAACAGTATAAAGCCATTCTTAAAGTTGCCAGTGACTTTTAAATAGCAAATAAACAAAAAATAATATAAATAATTGTTTGGTTTGTTTTTGTGGTTTTTATTTGCTTTGTTTCCTGTTCTACCAGTTTGCTTATTCTTTAGGTTTTGCTTCATGATAAAGTTTAAAAAAGTAAAATGAATGGATTAACAATATGTGACTCTGCAGAAGAATGTACGTATGAATAAACACATTGTCTGATTCTGCTTCACTAAAGTCAGTTTAACTTGCAAGTCTGTGGATATGCACAAAAAGTGATCCTGCCCATTTCCCAAAGATTTAGAAGGCAATGTGGTGCAGTGAAATGTCCTGTTATACAAATTTTATTGTTTTGCAAAATATCCTATATTTTTTTGCAAGTATGAAGTATTACAAACAATTACAACTAAACTACATTTGTCAAATAAACTATATTTGCCACATAAACAGAACTACTTTTTGTGATACGCTCTCCTTGTGCTGTGATTGCTTGCCTATCCATTAATTCGCAAACTCAACCATTTGCAATTGCTCTTCCAGTTATTAGTGAGAAATAGGGAAGTTGAATGGCATAATTATTTACTCTCTGCCACTTCTCATGTCATACTGCTTTAGATAGAACTAAATTTTATGTTTCTTTATGGTTGGATTTATAGCAAGCTACCTACCTCCCTCATCAAAGGGTATATATGTATGTATATATAGATATATACAAAAGTATTTTTTTCTCAATAACTACTTCAAAAATTGATACAGTATTTCCCCACAGACTTCCACAAATAGGTCATGAAAGTTAATTATTAATTTCCCCCAATATAACAAAAAGGTCTTGGAATGTTGGTCAAACCAAGGAGTTTAATGGTTGTTTTTTTTCCATTATTTGGGAGGGGTGGAAGGTAATATTATTGTATTTTTTAGAGTGGTCTTTTCTTTATGTTTTATTTATAATGTTAATGCAATATATCTGCAATTCAGATAATTTATCTTTAAATCACTGTTCTCCAGAATAATGCACTGTGAGCACTGTAATACACAGGCAAGTCCTCTTAAAGAACATGCATCAATTCTCCTCCTTTCTGAAGCACACTGCAAATGCCCTCTAACAGGGCACAGCAGCATTACATAAATCATCTTATATGAAAAATTAACTTGACATCAAATATTTATAAATATTAATGTGTATGTTAATATAACCAAAGCTGTAACAAACAATCATAACCTTGCCAAGTTTCTTAGGACAGGCGCCGCTGATAATGATATCCATTATCTCTGGAGGAACATGCAATTATGAAAGTATACATGGGATGCTATATTGTTATCTGCTTTTAAGTTCATCCATTAAACACTCCACCTCACACTGGATGTTAACCCTCCTCTTAGCTCTTTGTCAGGTACTATTATTCTGTGTGTTTACACATCCACACAAATGAAAAATGAACAACTGTCAAATGTATACAATTTTGCTTCTTCATTAACATGTATTTAATTTGGTATCATACAGTACTTTGCTTTATGGCAATTATACCTTATAATAGCTGACACCTACCTACCTACCTACCTACCTACCTGTCTATCCATCTATCCATCCATCCCTCTATCCAGCACACAGCACAGCTTACACAGGAATTTTTGAACTCCTTTGGTTTATCTTTTACACATGCTGAGTTTCTGCTGTTATAATTAAAGTTGTGTCAGTTGTTTGGGAAGATAAGCTTTTGAAAACCAGGCTTACCAGCTAGAATATTACTATCTGTATTTCACTGAGGAGCCAACCACAAGGCAAACTAGGTAAAAGACTTCTGAAAACTGAAAAAAAAAGAGAAGTGTATAGCTTACCCAGGTAGCACCACAAAGAATGGACTGCAGAGAAACCACCTTCCAGTGCCACTCTGTCACGCAAACTCCATGTGCTTGCAGTGCAGTTGCTTTTAAAGGCACAGCTAAGAAACTCGTATAACTTGTGTATGATAGTTAAATGCCATTCTAATGACCTGCTAGTTTTAAAATTAACTCTGTTTTTAAAAGCTGGAAACATTAGGATTTATGTGATACACCCAGAAGAGCTAGCAACTTATAAAGCAGGAAGGAAAAGCTGCTTGAATTTTAAAATTTATTTAGGTATGGATTAATCACGTAAGATGTGTTCTCAGCAGTTAAGATTGTATTGATTACACTGATATTGCAAAAGAATGAAGTTTTTTTGTTTGTGGTTCTTTTTGGGGGGAGGGAGCAAAATAAAATAATTTTAAAGAAGTCCTAACCTGACTGATTTTGCCACTTTGAGTAAGAAGATAGACTGTTTTAATGCTTATATTCCATATCCTTTTTTTTATTTGATTGTCCATTGTAAAATAGAGATATCAATACTTTGTATTGCATGTGAAACAAGACAAAATCAAAACATGAGCCTGAATTTAAAAAGAAAAATATTACAAAGGACACACTTTCTTTTCAGGAGATTTTCACCTTTAAGTTTGTCTACCAAGTCCTAAGTGACAGATTATTAAAGTTTCTAAACCAATGCTGGAAAATGTATATATCTTCTCTCTCTACTTATTTTAAAGGAATGGAGGATAGACTTCTAATGTAAGTTTCAGGAGATTTTGATTCAGTTACAGATGATATCCCATACCCTGGAAGATTTAAGAATCTTTATGTTGCCTGAGTTTTTCATAATAAATGGGATTGCTATTACGTTTGTCAATGTAGAAGCTCACTTACTTCATGTTTCTAGAGATAATTCTGTAATTCATCCCATTTGAAGTCTTTAGTAAACACTGAAATTGATTGTATAATTAAGTAAAAATAAACAAAGTAATTTTTTATAAGATAATTATTCATACACTTCATGATTTTAAAATTGCAAATAAGAATATTAAGTCAATGAACATCCCTGAGATTAATTGTATTATACTGGTCAACATCCCATTAGTACATTAGGAATAAATGTATTTTTAAAATATAAAAAAGACTAAATAATCAGTCATTACTGTGTGTATGACTCAACTTTAAATCATGCCACAAATCAAAGCATGCAAAAGTGTGGGCACCAAAACTAGACACTGTCATTTTTTGCAAGGAGGTGCCTTTAGTGTGTTTGTAGGTTATATGCAAGAGATTTAAATTTCAGAGCCCATGTTATCTCTCAGAATCAGAAAACAACATGCATGGAGTGTGAAATACAAGCCCTTTTCTTATACAAAGATGCCAATCTGGACAGGACTTATTTTGCATATGTAGTTTTAATCTTATTTAAAAAAGCAATAGTTTTCAGGTAAAAATTTCACTCCTGACTGATATTAGAAACCAGAAGTGTATTCCCCCTACTACATAAAATTTTCAGTACATTTTTTCTTAGCAATTACTTTCATGTTTCCTACCCTTTCTTTCAGAATACTGCAAATGCAGAGTCAGAAACTCTTTGGTGATACGCTGTATTGGGTATGTGTGGTGGGGTTTTGGTAGTGAGGGAGGGGCTACAAGGGTGGCTCCTGTGAGAAGCTGGTAGAAACCTCCAAGACGGACCTGCCTCTGGCTAAGGCTGAGACAATCAGCGATGGTGGTATTCATCTCCATGAATAACATATTTAAGAGGGGTGCAGGGCATGGAGGGGGTGGCTGCTGTGGCCCTGGCCACAGTTCCAGCCCCAGAGTTGGGAGCTCTTCCAGAACCTGCAGCGTCGAGGGGAATGGGATGTGAGAGAAACAACTACTCAGACATCAAGGTCAGTGAAGAAAGGAAGAGGAAGAGCTGTGCTGGAGCAGAGATTCCCCTACAAACTGTGGTGAAACGGCACATTGTTCTCCTGCAGCTGATTGAGGTTAATGGTGGAGTAGATACCTACCTGCAGCCCATGGAGGGCCCCACACCAGAGCATGTGGCTGCACCTGAAGAAGGCTATGACTCTATGGAAAGGCTGCAGTCTGCTCCTGAAGGACTGCACCCTGTGGAAGGACTCACACTGGAGCAGTTCATGAAGAACTGCAGTCTGTGGGAAGGACTTACATCAGAGAAGTTCACGTATGACTGTCTCCCATGGGAGGGAGACCACGCTGGGGCAGGTGAAGAGTGTGAGAAATCCTTCTGCTGAGGAGGAAGAAGCAGCAGAAACCACATGTGATGAGCAACCCCCATTTCCCCATCCTCTGCACTGCTTGGGGGGAGGAAGTAGAGAAATCCAGAGCAAAGTTGAGCCCAGAAAGAAGTGAAGGGTGGGTAGAAGGTGTTTTTTGAGATTTTGTCCTTTGTAAAATAGTGAAACCAATACCCAATGAGTTTTGGGTTTTATTTCTCATTATCCTACTCTGATTTGATTGGTAGCAAATTAAATTGATTTTTCTCCCCAAGTCAAGCCTGTTTTGCCTGTGACCCTAATTGGTGAGTGATCCCTCCCTGTTCTTGTCTTGATCCTTGAGCCTTTTGTTATATTTTCTCCTTTGCATCCCACCAGAGAGAGGAGTGATCGAGTGGCCTAGTGCTTAGTTGCCAGCCGCGCCTAAACCACAACATATGGTTACAATAATATCTAAACCCCACAGTTAAACAAAAGAACATGGATTTAGTAGCTCCCACATGTTTCTGCAGCTTCGTGAAAGGGCTATAGTCTGGTTGAAGTGATCTGGTATTTGTTCTCTATCATTTTACAATAACAAAATTTCCCTTATATTCTTTCTTTTAATCAAGCCTCTTTTAATGCCATGGTCTTCCATATTAATACCCAAGTGAAGTAGTGTATTCCTGTACAGTAGATACATGTTCATTAATGCAGACATCTACCTTTTTACAAAAAGAAATCGTTCTCATACCCCAAATAGTGTTTTGGTCTTATATATTCTTGTGTTACTATTAATAATGTGGAAATATTATTGTTTTCACTAATTGTACCAATAGTTCATACATAAAAAGACTGCTCAGAAAAGGATCTATTTAATAAACGGTGGTTAGACTGAAAATTGCAAATTTAAGTTTAAATAGTTTTGAACCCTTTCTTGTTGATGTAAAGATGACTTTTAATTTTCTGATTAATGTACAACTGGACAAAACTGTGATATTTTAAAAGTATATTCTATATATCATCTGTACTTTTTTTTTAAAAGAAAAGCTACAAAAGTGACAGTTAAAGATATATATATTTTCTGATTTCTCTGCAATGTCTTTTCTTTGTAGTATTGAAAAGAATGAAGCAGTTTTTAGACAAGTACACATCATGAAAAAAATACTGGAAGTTCCTACTGAACTAAAAAGGCCTCTGTTAGACTTCACAGATCCTTCAGAAAATGCTGTTGAAAGCATAGGCTTCAAAAAGAGAATAATTCTGGAAGTACATATCCTTTTCAAATGTGGCCACTGTGGTACCTTCATGATTTAATTTAGGTATGACAGGAAAACAAATTATTTGAGGCACGAGAAGAAATATAGATTTTACTTAATGAGTGGAGGAACAGCTGGTCTTGTACTATGGTGGATTGTATTGAAAAACCAGCTGAAACTGAGTTCAGGAATGAATGAAGGATCCAAGGCTGATGGAAACTAAGCATGTTACCAAGGTGACATCATATTGGTGGGACAGCTGTACTATTATTGAAACATCCTAATTCAGATAAGCTATGGTGCACTATTGCTCAAAAGACAACTTGCTTTCTCCACTTGAAAGACACTAAATTGCTGTAGTTACTAACAGAAATAATACAAGGAGCAGAAAAGGATGTGTGTTTTGCAGAATAAAGAATTAGGATAGGGACAAGAAAAAGAGAAGTTATTAAACCTAATAACATTTTTTATGTTTTCCTCTTAATGGAGATTACAAACTAGTCAGCCAACATTGTACTTCTATATAAATACATTGCTAATTGTAAAATAATGCTTATGAAGCCCTTAATGCCAAGGAATCAGCTTAAAGAGTGAAAGTCTTTTCAGAGTGGCATGAAGATGTTAGCAATATGAATTACCCTGCGTAAAGGAGATCAGCAGTTGTTATCTGGAAGACAAAGGCTTTCTTCAGAGGAGTTGGAAGGCTGGACATGGGCAGTGGGAGACTTCTGTTCCAGCTAGAGAGCCAAGGGCTCTATTCCAGCTGATTAACATGGATGATAGCAATCTCCACTCTCCTGTTTAGAAATGTATTTTTAAATTTTACATGTTGCATTTCATTAGACGTTCCACAAGAACTTTGTTAAGCATAAATACATGGTAAAGCAGGGTCTTTAGCTTGTGTATACCCAAGAAAATAACAATTAGACATATGATATGAGATCAGAATTCATGCATATTCCTTCCTTGACTATTTCCAGTTTCCCTCCTTTTCTCTTTTTGTCAGTATTTACTTAAAATGCTTCAGGCCTCAGACTTACTAAGGTAATATCTAATACTATTACTCAGAACATGACAATGTTTGGCTTAAGTATACATTACAAGGCCTTTGGTGAACGATGACCTTTTTCCAAGGAATTCAGAATGGATCTTTGCACTCATGTTCCTGCCGTATGACTCAAAAAATACTATCTAGATGTGATCAGCTGATTTGCTGATTAATTTTTTGTTGGTCATACGAGTGAGCAGATTGCAGATAGAAGAAAGTCTAGAGAGAGATACTGAGAAGGTCTCCTGATGTAGCATTTCTGAAGTTAACATGGTTTTAATTTGAAATTCCTTAAAAATTAACAAAGTGAGCATTTCTGTGGTTTGAGCTGTATATCTATCTCTAGAGTATGCCTAAAATTCTTCGGCAGATTGGAATAGAATGAAAAGGGATACAGAATACACAAATTTATCTGAGTCTCCCTTTATTAATGATAATGACAATTCACTTCTTTTCTTTTCTAGATCCTTTTTAGTACTTAAGGTTATTAAAAAATATATATTTTCAGTTGAAAAATATTTACCACAGCTCTTGCTGACTCAACCCAGGGAAGACCACTGCACTTCCTCCTACAGTGGAGATAGTGCTTCAGGAACAGTCAGGCATACTGGTGAAATGATGAGTTTCCAAACAGCAGTCTCCATCACCCAGCCAAAGCATCTAGCTAAAGTCTGTGCATTAATAATGCATAAAAGGGAAAATACACACAGGAAAATTTCTTCAAGGCTATATTGCCTAGTGACAAATTCATTGTTACAAATATGGGAAGATTTTCCCCCTGCCTCAGAAGGTCACAGTTCAAGTTTTTGCTGCAATCTGAAGTAAGACTATGCCCATATTTCTCCACATCAACCAAGAATATTAATGCTGGGAACAGGAAGGGGTTGTGGTAGTTGAAAAAATAGAAGACAAGTTTAGCTGTTGTGACAGAGAAAAAATATCTCAGGCTAGGACTGCGATGAAACTGGAAAGGCAATTCCTGGAAAACTTGGGAATCTTCTGGAATGCAGCATTTTCAAAGACTCTTTAACCATAAACCAATACTGTTTCAGTTGCTGCACTGAATAAAGACACAGGTACCTTTCTCAGACTGCAAAAATGTGATGTTGTTGATGGCTGTATACATTAAGCACATACTCTGAAAAACATAACTAGAAATGTATGCATTTTAATTTGCTAGAGTAGCTATATACCTGAAAGAGTTTGGGGGAAGGAGGCAGGCTAGCACTCAATCCTGGTTCAGGGGAACACACTTACACCTGTTCTTACGCTCACTGTATTCTGTCTGGCACTTTGCACAAAGATTATTTAAACATCACTTAAAAATTAGTACTCTCCTTTTTTACAACTGTTAACTACCTTGTGAGTTACAAGTTCCAACTGTGATTGAAGCATTAATACACTGTAAGTATGGTCATTTCTACTGCTATACACACACTAAAATGCAAGCATGCTTTTGTCAGTTTTCTGGGATACTAATAAATATTCACAACTGGCCATGCAGTATCTAGATAGAAATTGAATAAAATGGTAGGTGTGGAAACTACATTTAAAGCTTCATTTGTGTAATCTTAGAAATTAATTAAACCATAAATACTTTATATGCTTTTTTTTTCTTTTTTTCAACTATAGACTGAGAAAAAATGATTTGGAATTTTTACAGCTCTCAAAACTCATGAAAACAGAGTTCTAGGTAGACATGTAATGCAACAAGAGTTCAGTGTTTTTAGTGTTTTTAATCTCCAAGCAATTTCTCAGTGTCTAGAAGTATAAACTTGATCAGGAGATAAATAATTCTTTAGACACTGAAATCTGTTGAGACTTGGTTGAGCCTTAACAATCAAAAATAATTCATCTGGTGAATGTCCAGAAACAAGTTGGGTCCTGAGTCAGTATTGCCTTCATGACTAGCAAGCATATTTAAAGTACTCATTTCTAAGACAAGGCAATAAACTGCATCTTTTCCCTACTGACCCTGGCAACTAATTTTCTATAGATGTACACTTGAGATCCCTGGATGAAACGTTTTAGTAATCAATATAATAATATACAAACAGAAAAGCTCAACACTTCTTTCCCTCAAAACTCAGCAGCTTGAAACACTGAAGTCGCACATGAAGCAATGATAATATTTCTCTATGCTTACGTCAGATTTAACATTGCTGAATAGGTCAACTCAGAGCATCACAATGACCAAGTACAAGCTTATTGTACCAAAGGTCATACAAAACTGTCCCTGCATTGAGAGCTATTTTGTCCTCCTTGTTTATTAATCCTGATCTATTTGTACTAATGGATTTAGCTTGTAGGGGGCTGGGGAAAAGAAGGATAGTCACTATATCTCAGCTTCCATTCTTCATTAATATTAATATCGTCTTCAGCTACAGCATACCAGTATGGCACACACTAAGAACTTACAAGACAAAGAGCTCTAGTGCTTAACAGGCATGTGTATTTGTTTTGAGAATCAAATACACTCCATAATATGCTATTATTCTTAATTACTAACTGTGACCTTGTATGTTAACACAAAAACTTTGTTTCAGTAAGATCTCTTCAGACTTCATGGTCTGAAAGTGATGACATGAGGTTAGAAGTTTGCTACATGAGAAATAAGCTTACTTTAAAAATCACTGGTCTATTTAAAACAAAAAGAAGATATGTTTAGATATCAGTAATGCAGTCCATATGCTTAAAAAGCTTCCAGTTTGTTTACTATGAATTTAGTTGCATAAATGCTGCAGAATCAATCCCAAGTCCCACAGGAAGTCTCATTAAAAGCAGTAGAAGTATATACATCTCAGGCTGAATTCTTATTTTTGTAAATCATAGTGATCTTTGTATATGCAATACACTGCATTTCTGTCACTACAGCTTGGTAATTGAATTTACTAGCCAAACCCCTTGAGTGCTGTCACAGAAATTCCCAAAGCAGGAACTGTAGTTCATCATATAATTCCCTGTGTAAATCCATACAAATTATGTGTTTAAATGCTAGTTGTACTTTTGAAAAAAACAAACCCAAGCAACCCAAAACAACAGAAAAACCGTACCAAACCCCAACTCCAAAATATTCTTCCATAAATGTCCACTAATAATTTTTTTTAAAGTGGCGATAGTCAGGGATCTCATATAAGTGAGTAACTCTACATTAATAGAGAACAAACTCCAAAAACTACATCTCAATCCCAGTAACTGCATGTAGGAAATTTTGGAGGAGAAGAACTCTCTAGGGTTAAGAAAAGTGCTGGAGAAAAAACAAGGTAGAAAAATATAAAACAATATTAATTAAAAAAAAAGTCTTTTGCTGAGATACACTAAAAAGTGATTGTGGATATCTGGATGGAAAACCACCAAAAGCAACATGACGTTGCATGAAAAATGTGTTCTATTAAAAGAGAAAAGCTATACAATAGGTAAAAACAAAACTGTTGTATCAAACTTTCCTCAATATTATAGCAGTGGTCCTGGATAGTCTTTTTCCAAAAAGAAAAGTTCCATTGTTGAGAAAAAATAAGACAAGATTCAATGTTTGATTTTAGATAACAAAAAGGTGCCTATAAAGCAGTTTGAAAACTAATAAACAGAATTCAAAGGTTGCTATAACTTGATTTTCATAAATAATAGTGAAATAGTTTTCATCTGTTCGGATACAGTAATTTAAAATAATTTAAAATAATCTTGGTTTACTTTGTTTCAGTTACACTAAAATCTTCTATTTACCTACTAATAATTTGAGTCTATACTTTTTGCGTAATTTTCTTATTTTAGTTCCATCTTTTCATCTGAACACACATAGATGTTGCATATTTAAATTACTATTTGTTTCACTGGTGCTTCTTATTTAACTCATGTTGAACACGCTTAGCATTCTATATACTTATATCTGAAAGTCTAAGTTGATGATAATGTCTAGAAACTTTAGTAAAATTTTAGCAAGTCCATGCATTTAAAAAAATTTTATTGCTAAATAAATGAAAAAGGAAAACCTGAAAATATAAAAAGAGCAACAGCTTTTAATACCACACACAACAATGCAATATATGTGTAGAAAATAAACACTTCATATGAATTAGCATTTTGATGTTTTGTAAACTAAAGTAATATATGCATTTAATTATTTTAGTAAAATTAAGGAATGGGTTTACAGCAGTATCTTTAAAATTTCATATTGTTCAAGCTTGTTTAGGCATGGAAAATCATTTCAGCATGATGAATGCCTATGCAGCAATCAGAGACGCTTCTAGATACTGCATACTTAAATTCAAAGGTAAGAGAGACATATAATCTCATTTTTTATGTATGTCATTATTAGAATTTACACATAAGAAATCTGACATACTATGTCCTATTGCTTTGATATAAGCTATATATTAGAAAATATTTTTTTCTGTATCATGTGGGATTCACAGGAGCAAAAGCAATTGCATAATACGGTGAAAGCACAAAGATTTATAGCATATATGCCAGTGAAGTTGAAGTGAAAGGGTTTTTGACCTACACTTCTACAATCTAAGTGAAAAAGTAGTAAGTTAAAAGACCTTGGGAAATCCCACTAAAATATCTACAAATATCTTTTGCAAAATGTTTTTAAAAACAGTAACTATTTTAACTCGGCAGCCACATAAGGAATTTTGAGGTATAGAGTTTGCTCCTTCATTGCATGAGTCCAGCTCTACATCAGGATAACCACATTGATTTCACTGGAATTTTCACCAGTGCTGAACTTAGCAGAGAGGCAGATCGGGACTGTAAGATGTGTGGCATTCATCACCAAGGGTGAACAGCTTACTGCTAAAGTGAAGGCAATTTGATTACCTGTTACAGATGTTGGAATTTCAGAAAACACTTCAGAGTCATAACATATAATTCTTTCCTTCTTCCCATTCATTAAAAACAACCGCTTGCATTCAGATTGAAAGAAAAAAAACCTAACCCCAAAAGGGTTATTCTCTGAAATAAGTCTTCATGCTTTTTGAGTACACTAGCGATTTGAAAGTTACTCTAGGTTTGGTCATCTTAGACTGTAATGGGCTTTCTAAGCTGGTCTGTGCTTCCAGAGACTTTGTCTTCCATTAACTTTTCAATGATAATTTGATGGGATTTTATCTGTCTAAAGAGGAAAATATGTATATATGTCTCAATTTTAAATGATGGCATTTCTGCATTTACAAGAAGTAAACCTATGCTTATTTTCACAAGCTTCCCTAAAGCTGGTTTCAAGACACCCACAAATGCCAAAGTATGCTATCTATAGTGTAGGATGTTTATTTTTTGTTTGTTTGTCGCTGTGTGTGTGTGTGTGAACAACAGCATCAAAACTAGCAGTTCTTTGCTACACATAAAATTATTATTTATTTCAAATACATATATTATCTTTGATAAAATTTAAGCTAAGAAACTTAAATGGAGGAATATTAAAGTATCAAATACTGGGGAAAAAAAGAGATAAAGCTTTTTATTTCTTTGTCAGTAAGTCTTAATGTTTAATCATCAGAGAGAAAACTTAAGAATGATTGCTATGCATTTCAGAAGCTCTCTTCACAGCAGCTAAACTAACATAATTTCTTGACTCTGATCCTGATGGCAGCAATAAACAATCAATGATGTGCTTTTTTTTTTGGTAGCAAGCACTTAAAAGTATTAAATAGGAACAGACAGGTCCTCTCATTTTCATAAAATAATTATTTCTCTAAGGGTGGGGGAAAATAAATCACTTGTACAATTGCTTTTCTCTTTAGCATGCAGTTAGAAATAAATGTGTAACACTATTCCTCTCTGAAAAGCAACTATTTTTCTAAGTAACATTTGAGAAGAAGAAGGCATCCTCAAGATTAAATAAAAGATGAAATTTCCTATGGGATATATCCAATTTTGAATGTTGCCGGAATGCCACCTTGTTATTCTATTATAGTCACACCACCACATTTTTCTTTCCTAGAGCTGAAAACTGTCTCTTTCTTTGCCATCACCAGTAACTTCCCTTACACATTTGTGTGTTAGGTGACAGAGATGACTCTTCTATGGTGCTTGACTTTTCCCAGTAAAAGGCATTCAGATGGTAGTTCTGTACTCTGTGGTTAGCCAAAGGATTGAGTGGTATCCTACATAGAATCATAGAGTGGTGAGGGTTGGAAGGTACCTTAAAGATCATCTGGTCCAACCACCTGCAGGGACACCACCCACTAGACCAACCTGGCTTTGAACACTTCCAGGGAGGGGGCATCCACAGCTTCCCTGGGCTACCTGTGCCAGTGTCTCACTACCCTCACAGTAAATAATTTCTTCCTAATATCCAGTCTAAATCTACTCTCTTTCAGTTTAAAACCATTACCCCTCACTCTTTTGCTACCTGCCCTTGTAAAAAGTCCCTCCCCAGCTTTCCTGTAGGACCCTTTCAGGAACTGGAAGACTGCAATAAGGTCTCCCTGCAGCCTTTTCTTCTCTGAGCTGAACAGCCCCAACTCTCTCAGCCGGCCCTCATAGGGGAAGTGCTCCAGCCCTCTGACCATCTTTGTGGCCCTCCTCTAGATCCACTCTAAAAGCTCAACGTATTTCTTATGTTGGGGGCCCCAGAACTGGATGTAGTAATACATGATTTTCTTCATTTCAAGGAAGCAAAGCCAATAAATGCATAAGCTCAAACTCTCCAACTTGCAAAAAATTTCTGCTGTTCACTATCCAGAAGTTCTCACAGACTGCTAGAAGTGAGAAGGCTACTGCATGTACATAATGTTATCTGACTACTGAACCAAATTTCTCATAGATACTCAAAGATCCACCTATATATATTTTGAAATATATATTACAATGCCATAAAGAAACACTGTGTGGTTACAGCTTAACTACTGTATTTCCAATAAACCTTGAGGCTGTAGGAGGGATTGTAGGAAATTTGCCAGTTATATTAGTGATGTATTTTTTTCCTTTTATTTTACATTCAAAGAAAAATAACTGAAAGATTATTCCCATAAGATAACATAGAAACTCAGAAAACATGATCTTAAATGTTACATCTTACTATAAAGTTTAGCCATGTAAAAGGATCTTCGTGAAGTAGCATAATGGTACATAAACCAGTAATACACCTTTTACAATTTTAAAGAACATCAGCATACCTGAACTACAGGTCTATGGACATATGCATATCACAGAACATTAGGGATTGGAAGGGAC